>NC_143032.1:25097500-25360000 GCF_057628025.1 Oncorhynchus mykiss
CACACCCTATTCCCTATATAGTGCACTACTTTTGACCAGAGCCAAGTACTTTTAGTGCACTATAGGGAATAGGGAGAGATTTGACATACAGAGATGGTATGTTAACAGCCATAGTACAGATCACTCTAGATAAAAAAAGAGAGATATGGCTGAGACGAATTAATAATGTCAGAGACGGTGTAAAACACACATCAGTGGCTTTATGCATTATGCATCAAAGGCCAGGGAGAGTGGCTCCTTCAAAAGGATAACATGACCGACCCCCAAGAGAGAGGGAGGGAGGGGGAGAGGGAGGGAGAGATAAAGGGAGGAAGACAGAGGGAGGGAGGAGGAGAAAGAGAGAGAGGGATAGAGAGAAAGAGCGACAGATGGAATCAATAGAGAGGGAGGGGGGGGTGGGTGGGAGAAAGGGTGAGAGATGGAGAGAGAAAAGGGAGAAAGAGAGAGAGAGGAATGAGAGACAGAGAGAGAGGAAGTGAGAGGGCCAGTGATGGGCTTTTAACGAGTCTCTAGTTGAGACTAAAAGGAGGGATGCCACTCCAGTGGCCGTGAGGGCCTTTCACACGTTGCTCATTAATCTGGCCATGATTCAGGAGGGCCACGTGGAGGAGGGGGAGGGAGGGAGAGAGAGAGAGAGAGAGAAGGGTAGTGGAGAGAGAAAGAGAGACAAGGAGATAGAGAGAGAAGGATGTGAGGATGTTTATGACTAACATTAATGACCTGCCTCGCTATACTGCATACAGGTAACTGCTAAAATAAAGGAAACACCAACATAAAGTGCCTTAATAGAGTGTTGGGGCACCACGAGCCAGAACAGATTCAATACACCTTGGCATAGATTCTACAAGTTTCTGGAACTCTATTGGAGGGATGTGGCCCCATTCTTCCACGAGAAATGCCAAAATGTGGGTTTTTGTTGACGGTGGAAAACGCTGTCTTAGGCGCCGCTCCAGAATCTCAAATAAGTGTTCAATTGGGTTGAGATCTGGTGACTGAGACACAAACACACACATTTTAAACCCCCTATGCTCCTCTTTCAAAGTCACTGAGATTTCTTCTTCTAGACATGGTAGCCAAAATAACAGACAACTGGGCATTTTTATACATCACCCTAAACATGAGAGGATGTTAGTTGCTTTATTAACTCAGGAACCACACCTGTTTGGACAAACCTACTTTCAATATGCTTTGTAATTGTATCCCTCATTTGCTCAAGTGTTTCCTTTATTTTGGCAGTTACCTCTGTGTGTGAAAATCATTCACAAAGTGGAGGTGGGTTAAACACACCAGGTGGGAGAGGAGACTAAACTGTTACAAAAAAAGGTATCAAAATGCAACACAGTTTTAAGATACATTTAGCTAGAAAACATGATTGTTGAATATACTTAATGAGATGATAATTGACAATACTTTACTTTAAGTTAACGGTGAAATGATGTCGACAAATTGTACCAACATGAGTAATTTCATTTTCATCAGAGAAGGGTAGGGAAATATGGAGAAATAACACTGAATAATTGTACTTGTATTTTGCAGTACTATATGCCCACAGCTTCACGATCTTTCCGCCCGGTAGGATCCAGCATCTCCTTTCATGTGTTGAAAGGCAGGGAACCATTGAAACGTGTCCTGTGAAGTGCTGCGATGCCATCCTCTGAAGGGACGATTTATTGACCGTCATCTCTGCCGTTCTTGAAGATATCAAGACAGCGCCTGTTTCTGGGGTTGACCCAGGCAATCAGCAGACTTCAAACCTCGTCCCCACGACGCCGGTCTTTGAACAGATCCGTAACGTCTGTTGCCAAACACCGAGCCGCACATGGCTCCGAGATTAAGGAGGGGGAACGCAGGACGGAAACACAACTGATGTTTTTTTTGTGTTGGTTTTGTGGTGCCTGGCTGTTACTGTGCACTGTAGCAAAACAGTCTCTGGCACATTCATGTGCATATGGGAAAGCAATGTTTTCAAACGCATGTTTTCAGTGGGTTGTTGAGCCAGAAAAAGTATGGTTAGAAAACAGAAGCCATTTTAGCACAGCATCAAAGGGAGATTGTGGCCTCTCTGCTTGTGACTGCTTGTGTCTACTTGTGACTGCTTGTGACTACTTGTGACTGCTTGTGTCTACTTGTGACTGCTTGTGACTGCTTGTGACTACTTGTGACTGCTTGTGTCTACTTGTGACTGCTTGTGACTGCTTGTGACTGCTCGTGACTGGTTGGGTGAGTGACTAGGCAGCATGGTCAATGATATGACACTCTCTTCACGCCATTCCGCCCGGCGGGGCGGTGCTATACGTCGCGGTGGGCATAGATTTGAGGTTGCACACCCCGTTGAGAACGAGACGAACACTCGCTCAAGTCCCGATCGTGGAATCGATTCAACACACCGCTAAGCCAGAGTACTGGTTGGCTATAGCTACAGCAACTACAGTTATGGGTGTACTTCTGTTTCATCAAGGACACAAAGACAACTGGCATAGCCGAATTCACATTCTGTTTTCTCTTTCTCTTTCTCAGCTAAATACATGATTTTGTATTTCAATTTCACATTGTTTAAACCTGAGAGATATCATTCATGTAAAGTCATCTTGTGGAAGTATGGATCCAGGACAATATGGTAATGTTGGCCTCGTGTACTGTATCGGCCAGGTCTCTCCAACCCTGTTCCTGGAGAGCTACCCTCCTGTCGGTTTTCGCTTCAACCCCAGTTGTAACTAACCTGATTCATTTGATCAACCAGCGAATTACTAGCGTCAGGTGTTGGAGAGAGAGAGAGAGATACACAAAGCTTATGTAGCCTAGTCTACTGTAAAACTCATACCACATTATACACGTTCATAGATTGCTTCACTAAATGACCAAAAGTATGTGGAAACCTGCTCTTCTAACATCTTACATGACGTTGGTCCCCCGCTTTGCTGCTATAACAGTCTCCACTCTTCTGAGAAGGCTTTCCACTAGATGTTGGAACACTTGCTTCCATTCAGCCACAAGAGCATTCGTGAGGTTGGGCACTGATGTTGGGCGATTAGGCCTGGCTTTGCAGTCAGTGTTCCAATTCATCCCAAAGGTGTTCGATGGGTTGAGGTCAGGGCTCTGTGCAGGCCAGTCAAGTTCTTCCACACCGATCTTGACAAACCATTTCTGTATGAATCTTGATTTGTGCGCGGGGGCATTGTCATGCTGAAACAGGAAGGGGCCTTCCCCAAACTGTTGCCACAAAGTTGGAATCACAGAATCGTCTAGAATGTCATTGTAGAGTTAAGATTTCCATTGACTGGAACTAACGGGCCTAGCCCGAACCATGAAAAACTGCCCCAGACCATTATTCCTCTTCCACCAAACTTTAGGCAGGTAGCGTTCTCCTGGCTTCTGCCAAACTCAGATTAGTCCGTCGGACTGCCAGATGGTGAAGTGTGATTAATCACTCCAGAGAACGTGAGCTTTACACCACTCTAGCCGACGTTTGGCATAACTCATGGTGATCTTAGGCTTGTGTGCGTGCGGCTGCTCGGCTATGGAAACCCATTTCATGAAGCTTCCAACAAACAGTTCTTGTGCTGATGTTGCTTCCAGAGGCAGTTGAGAACTCGGTAGTGAGTGTTGCAACCGAGGACAGACTATTTTAACGCTCTGCAGCACCTGGCGGTCCCGTTCTGTGAGCTTGTGTGGCCTACCACTTCGCGGCTGAGCCGTTGATGCTCCTAGACATTTCCACTTCACAATAACAGCACTCACAGCTCTAGCAGGGCAGAAATTTGACAAACTGACTTGTTGGAAAGGTGGCATCATATGACGGTGCCACGTGGAAAGTCTCTAAGCTCTTCAGTGAGGCTATTTTACTGCCAATGTCTGTCTATGGAGATTGCATGGCGGTGTACTCGATTTTATACACCTGTCAGCGACGGGTGGGGCTGAAACAGTTGAATCCACTCATTTGAAGGGTTGTCCACATACTTTTGTATATAGAGTGTACTATTCCACGTAGAGATAAAAGAAAATAAGTGAAATTAGATCAAATCTAGTCATGAACAGTTTCGTATACTTCATTCGGGTAAAAGTAGATTGGCTTGATAGCGGCATTGACGTTGTTAGTTGGCCAGCAAGCAAAACTTAACGTTACACATCATGAACTTTTGGGGAAATTGGTCTAGCCCCTTGGTAGCTTGCTATGGTTACTTCAAATAAAGCAAAACAATGTATTAAGTGCAATTGTAAACTATAAAGTTTAGTGATGTCGGTGAAGAAGTTATGAATGAGGTACCAGGCGAATGCTTCTCGGTTGAACGTGGACGGGAATCGGACAGTCCTTGCACTTTGAAACCAACTCCCACCATGATGTATAGCACCGCCACCGGGCGAAATGCCGTGAAACGAGTGTGTCCCCCAATGTCATGTCTATGGGTCCGGCCCTGTATAAAGTCCCCTGGCTGGTCATATATCATGGAATATTGATATGGTTCCACTACACTGCAACACCTGACATTTGATTTATAGCTTAAGGTGTTCTTTTTTCATTCCTAAGCAGTCAACAAGGTATCAAGGGAAAATGTCAATGGTGCAGTGTGTTGGATGGAGAGAATGACATGTCTGAGATTGGTAAAGAAAAGGGCTAGCACAGGTAACTTGTCTTGTTCTAATGGGTTGTCCAATGTGCTTGTGTGTGTGTGTGTGTGTGTGTGTGTGTCTGTCTGCCAGTGTCCACATTAGTGTATGTGCAGCCATCTAATACTATATGCACTTCACACCACGTTGAAATAAATGCACATTTCTGTATAAGAATGCCCTTTTCAGTGTGACAGAAATAAGTCTGGCTGTGGCCCCTGCTCTCTTAACATTATACAAAATCCATCACGTGCAGTGTGCAGAGTAAGCATTATGCTGGATATTATGAACACAACACACTGCTAATAGTGTTCTCTCTATATATCTCTTTCTCTCTCTCTCTCTCTCTCTCACTTTCTTTTTTCTTCTTTTGTCTCTTTCTTTCTCTCTCTCTCTCACAAGCATGCACACACACACACACACACACACACACACACACACACACACACACACACACACACACACACACACACACACACACACACACACACACACACACACACACACACACACACACACTACTCTCAGAAGTGCCTGTGTGTAGAGACAGAGAGACTGTGAGTAGAGAGACAGAGACATTGTGTGTAGAGAGACAGAGAGACTGTGTGTAGAGAGACAGAGAGACTGTGTGTAGAGAGACAGAGAGACTGTGTAGAGAGACAGAGACACTGTGTGTAGAGAGACAGAGATACTGTGTGTAGAGTGACAAAGAGACTGTGTGTAGAGAGACAGAGAGACTGTGTGTAGAGAGACAGAGACACTGTGTGTAGAGAGACACAGAGACTGTGTGTAGAGAGACAGAGACACTGTGTGTAGAGAGACACAGAGACTGTGTGTAGAGAGACAGAGACACTGTGTAGAGACAAAGATACTGTGAGTAGAGAGACAGAGACACTGTGTGTAGAGAGACAGACACTGTGTGTAGAGACAGAGAGACTGTGTGTAGAGAGACAGAGACACTGTGTGTAGAGAGACAGAGACACTGTGTGTAGAGACAGAGAGACTGTGTGTAGAGAGACAGAGACACTGTGTGTAGAGACAGAAAGACTGTGTGTAGAGACAGAGACACTGTGTGTAGAGAGACAGAAAGACTGTGTGTAGAGAGACAGAGACACTGTGTGTAGAGAGACAGAGACACTGTGTGTAGAGACAGAGAGACTGTGTGTAGAGAGACAGAGACACTGTGTGTAGAGACAGAGAGACTGTGTGTAGAGACAGAGACACTGTGTGTAGAGAGACAGAAAGACTGTGTGTAGAAAGACAGAGACACTGTGTGTAGAGAGACAGACAGAGATAAACACCAGGTGATGGGTGTTTCCAATCTGGCAGAAGAACTGTCTAATTATCAAGGGATCCGTCATACTATATTGAATCATCCTCTCCCTTCTCCCCTGTTGATGCATGTCAGACAGCTACTACCAGACTGCAGTACTGTGTCAATCCATGACCCCATTCTATCCAAAACACGTGGTGGACATTATTATAAACAGCAACAACAGCATCGTTTCTTCATCAGCTGCTCATTTGAGGCTGATATTTGTCCACTTTTTGTTGTTGTGGTTGTGAGTCGCAGGATGGATAGCAGAAAGAGGAGAGAAGGAGAACCATCCCTCTTTCATCATCTGTGTGTGTGTGTGTGTGTGTCTCTACTCACTAATCTGTCCGTTTCACATCTTGACAAGACAACCGAGAGTGGCAACAACAACTGCCGTTCATTTTCAAACCTCATCTTATAAAAGCTATATTTCTCTCTTTTCAAAGCACCTAAATGTGTGAGACGTTTAACATGCAGGTAAGGGGTTGTGCGTGGTTGGGAGAGCAGTGTGTGTGTCTGTGTGTGGTGGGAACACGCGGGTAAGTTTAGAAGGAGAGGAGGCTCACGGCACACAGTGTCTATCTTCATTCTCCTTCACAGTAATTAAAACAAGTGGATAAAAATGGCTGCTTCTGTTGCAAATGAACACTTCAGTTGATGATATGCACAAACAATCATAGAACTAAAATCACTATTTCATTTCACTCTGCAAATCTCCATCTAGCTGTAATCATGATAGTTGTAGGTTAACCGATTTGGAAAGTTCACGTGATTCCACAAGAGGGGGCTAAACTGTTGACGGAGTCTCAACAGTCTCTCCCTTCCCTTGACGACATACAGAACCACATCATCATTACTCATTCATTCTAATGTGCCGGTGCTTACATACACTACTGGGTTTCTCCATTAGGGCAGCAGCTAGGTAGTTCATCGTAGATGCCGACAGGGCACAGAAGTGAACACAGGAGTGGCTATAAGAATCACCTGGGTTAGAACAGAACAGGGAGGTTGAAATGGATTTTCTGTGTATGTCCGTTGGAATGAACTAGGTGTCAAGGCAGTAAGGTACTCCTAAGAGCTGTGGCTGACTTGGTGATAACTTCAGGAGTTTCTTGTGAGGAGAATACCTCAAGACCAGTTCCTGTAATGTATCTAACTTAACTCTTTCAAGACTTCGGTTAGAACTCTGTTGTGTTTTTTTTTTATACCAATGTAAGAGTAGAAAAGCTTTATTTTCACAGACAGAAAGAGCCGAGAGAGGAAAACATACTATCGATATATGCCATCGACTAAAGCAGACGATGATCATTCAAGATCCGAAGCGAATGAAAATGCTCAGAGATGAGATCAAATCCCATCATTGACTGGTCTGCCCAAATATCACCGTGCCAAAGCTCAGACAGAGGACATCTGCCGGAGTTGTGACCGACTGCTTCTGAGTTGATATGATGAAGCACAAAATGTCCCAAGACATAGGTTGAGTTTCAAATATCACCCTATTCACTATATAGTGCACTACTTTTTGACCAGAGCCCATTTAGGGAATAGGGTGGCATTTGGGACGCACGCCACCATCAACTGAAACCTCACTGCAAGCAAAGGACTTAATGTGTCAGTGTCAGAATCAGAATCAGACATTAGGCTATGAGTCATGGTTAGCCAACTGTCCTGACGATGTCATCCGTATGCACAGTTCAACACTTCCTGTGCCGCAGAAACTGGTGAAATCAAAAGGTCACAGGAGGAGACAAGCCTCAATGACAGTGACAGTACAATTCCTATTAACTGGTAGCTAGCTCGGGTCTGTTTCAGAAAGCGTGACGTGATTGACTGGACTAGGAAATTGAACCGTAATGCATGCGATTCCATGCACAGAAAGGTGATAACGGCACTACATTTGTGCTAAATTGTATGCGAGTGAATCTTTGCTAAGATCATGTGCTGCATTCCTCTATTTTGGCAAAGACCGAAAAAGCTAATCCAGTATTGGAGAATGTAAATATGACTTAAGCACCATACAAGTAGTTTTTCCCATCATGCCAAACACAAATACTTAAAACATTCAGTGTGGATATGAGCCAAAACATGCCTATGTCGTAAACGGAAAAAGAGTGTAAATGTCATGTAAAAATATGCATTACATACATGACCCTGTCATGGACCTCATTGCCCTGTGGAATATCATGAACAGGGCAGTACATCCATAATGAACAGGACAGCCCAAGCAGTGCAGTCCGACTGCAACTATTAGGTATACACAGGGTCTGTCTGGCTGAAATATGAGGACTGTGTCCAGGCAGGCAGGTCTTCCTGAATGCTAAACTCTGCGAGAGAGAGACACTAGGACCTACAACCAATCAGGGCAGAGCACCACTGTGATCTGCCACCAATCAGAACAGAGAAAAAGTGCGCCCTGCATCCAATCAGAGCAGAGCCAGTGTGCCCTGCAACCAATCAGAGCAGAGCCAGTGTGCCCTGCATCCAATCAGAGTAGAGCCAGTGTTCCCTGCAACCAGTCAGAGCAGAGCCAGTGTGCCCTGCAACCAATCTGACGCCTAATTAATCCTGAAGGTCTTTTGTTCCGCTGAGGTTTCTCTCTTTTTTCCCCCACTGCAACACTCCATCCATCCTCTTCTCCTGGTATGTCCTCTCTTGCCCGGCTCAGTCAGCCCCTCATCTTTCCCTGCCACCTCTCAATGCCTCCCCCTCCTCCCCCCCTCATCCCACCTCTCCTCCCCCACCACCTTCAGGATAAACGTCCCGGGAAATAAACGTAAGTGTCTGTTGGTTTGGACTTTGGGCTTGCCAGTGGAACACATTATGTTTTCGGGATTGTTCTTCACTGTATTTCTGTATATTTGTGTTTCCACAAATATTTACATTAGTTGTGTCTGAGAATGGTAATGAACAGAATGTGAAGGGGAACTTTCCCACGACACTGCTACCGATGGATCTCTACATTCATCTTAACACCAAATGGTGCACTGCCATACAAACAGACCTCCAATCTGTAAATAGTTACCCGGTCCTCAGGTTATCCAAGGACACTGTGGTAATGGTCTAGCCCAGAGGGAGTGCCCTGCCTCCTGACACTAAGGTCATTCAAAGGGCACAACCAGACCCTCATATTTTCTCTGTCGTTCCTCTTCTCTCTTCCCTCTCTCGTGCCTGAGTGGGGGAGATAAACGTGTACGCCCAGGCACACAAGACCAATAGCCGTGATTTATCGGAAACCATTTGGTACCTGAGCGTCTATGAAATTGTAATGAACTTGATTATGCTTTAATGAAGTGTGAGGGTTCCTCAGGACTGATTACAGTACAGCCACCATGCGTGGCATAGCAGGGGCCAGGAGAGAGAGAGAGAAAAAAGAAGGGAGGACGAGAAAGAGAGAGGGGGGAGGGGGGGGGGGGGGGTGACAGTGATGGTGGTGGGAATAACAACTAGGTGCTGGCGGGAGCGTCCCAGTCGAGGCTAAGAGAGGTTAGTTAGGGGCGTTACGAGTTAGAAAAGGGGACTGTAGTCAACCTTACAGGGGGAACGCTGCTAATTTCATTTCAACCTGTGTAGGGATCTTTTCCTGTCCTGGTACAAACTGCATGCTGACGTGGCGGAGGAAGAGATTTAACAGTTTTATAGGTCATATTTTGCATAAGTATTAGACAGTTCATGACGGTTCTAACCTTTCCGTGTACAAAGTGCTTCCATTAAATGTAAAAACATTATTGTTCCATAATTTCAGGCACCAAGCTCTCCCATTCGTTTTCTTTCAACTCCCCAGGAGGAATAACACCAATGGGGACAGGATAACGTGTCAGGTTGTTACAGCAACTAGAAAATCCACTGAAAACAGCTAGATATCCTTGTTATATCCAATTAGGAGGGCTTTCAAAAATAGCTATCAGATGTGCAAATGCATGCATTTAGTTTCCGGTTACTGACTCTCTAACCCTATGATCCAAAGGTACTTATCAGGTATTAGAAGTCATTGACATTATCTGTGAATTAAACCAGCTTCGACAGGTCTCTACACTCCTAGAAAAAAAAGGCTGCAAAAGGGTTCTTTGGCTGTGTCCATAAAATAACCCCTTTTGGTTCCAGGAATAACCCACTGAGATCCCTCAGTGGAAAGGGATATGGAATCTAAAAGGGCTATACCTGGAACCTGACAGCCAAAGAACCCTTTTAGGTTCCAGATAGAACTTTTCTCTAAGAGTGTATAAGCATGTGAGGCAGACAGGCAGCTCACCCACTCGATACGTCTGTAACACTGTCTAATGCGTCCCATATTGCACCCTATTTCCTATATAGTGCACTACTTTTGACCGGAGCCCTGTAGACCCTGGATTAAAAGAGAGCACCATATAGGGAATAGGGTCCATTTGGAACGCAAACACTCTGCTGCAGGTGGCCTCAGGGTGTAAATCAATTTCTGTAATAATTCATTCGTTTTTCACACGTTCCTTTCCTCTCCCATGTTGGATAATTGTTCTATTTCTTGAAATCGCTGCTTGCCTGGCCTAGCTTGGCCGCTGCCATCGTTAATTTGTTGTGGCAATATTAATTAATGATTTTTGCTTCATGGCTGTTTATATTCAGACAGATTAGAAGTCAAGAGATTAGAAAAAGAAAACAATCTGTAAAACGCTCGGTGGCTGACAGGGGTCACCTTGGTGTCTCAAATCATATTCAATTTGCCGGCATGGGGAAATTACCAGGCTAAATGATTCCATAGCTAGGCGTATCTTCTGTCTAATAACTGGCCTGCATTCAGAAGAGCTCAATGAGACCACATTCAGCCCTGGGGAAAACACACCATACAGTTGCATACTGTAAAGAAACGTTATGAAATGCATCTGTGAAATATTATTAGATAATTGGATTTAAATGGTTTCTTTTAATCAAGTACAGTCAGGTCCAAAATGATTGGCACCGTTGATAAAGATGAGCAAACAAACATGTATAAAATAAATCATATAAATACTGAGCTATAATGTATGCCAAAAAAATGTTGCTCCAATTTTATTCTGATATACTAATACAATTGCTCAGAGAAAGACACTTTATTTAACAAGTAATACAAAAAAAATCTCGAAAAGATAGGTGTCAAAATTATTGGCACCCATATTTTCCTTACTCCGGCACACTCCCCTTGCGAGGATTACAGCACTGAGCCTTTTTCTGTCTCAAAAAGATAGATGTCAAAATTATTGGCAACCCTGTTTTCAATGCTTGGTGCGCCCTCCCCCTGAGAGGATTATGGCACTAAGCCTTTTCCTAAAATGTTTTATGAGACTGAACAACACATTGGGAGGGATCTTAGACCATTCCTCCATCTTAGAATCTTTCTAGATCCTTGATATTCTTCATCTGTACTTAGGGACTGCCCTCTTCAATACAAACAACTGGTTTTTCAATGGGGTTCTTCTTTCGACACCAAACCCACCACTGGTGTCCGCAACCAAGGAGATCTATTTTCGTGTCATCTGACCATAGCATCGCTTCCAATCCAAGTTCCAATACCGTTTAGCAAACTCCATGCAATTACAGTTGTTAGTTGCTCTCAATAATAATAAAAATAAATGCTGGCAATGCTGGCCTTCCAAAGAGCATACGCCTATTGGCATGGAGTTGACGTCTAATTGTAGATTTGGAGATTTGGAGATTTGGAGAATTCTCCAACTTTGGCCCTTGGATATTCCTTCGCCTCCCGAACCATCTTCTTCACTGTGCGTGGTGACAAGATACACTTGCGTCCAATACCAGGCAAGTTTACCACTGTTCCAGTGTTTTTAAACTTCTTAACTTGTGCCTTAATAGTGGTATGATTAATGAAGGTCAACAACCATTTGTCTCTTTTTGTTTGTGAGCTCTTTGCATTTCCCTATGGTGATGGATGACAAAGAGATGCGTGTTACCTCATTTTTATACCCCAGTGAAACAGGAAGCCATGGAAGGCCACAATACATTTTTCTCTCCCCAAAATATTACTCGTTAAACAAAATATATTTATCTGAGCAATTGCATTAATATAATGTCTTGAACATACAATATAAATCAAATCAAAGTGTCTCGGTTGCGTACACAGACTTGCAGGTGTTTTTGCAGATGCAGGGAAATGCTTATTTTGCTGTGCAGTAGAATGGAGCTCAGTATTTAAATTATTTATTTTATACAGTATTTTTTGCTCATCTTTATCAATCATTTTGGATCTGACTGTATCTGGAATATCTATTGTTGTGTGTTAAAAGTGTGTAATGACCGAGTACAGTCTGCTACTGAGATGAAGGATTAAACCTAAACATATTCATCATGCAAAGTGGGGTGACATCCTGCTTACAGAACAGTCAATAGTGGCAATGTTGTTGTTGGTGTTTTTGTAAGCAGGAAGTTGACGTCACCATGGCGTCATATTTGTTGTGTTTATATAATAAAGATCTCCTGAATCACTGAGTGTACATTTAATCAACCTTCTACCAGGTTAAAAATCACATTTGATTCTTATGCATCTCTGTACCTCCCCCTCCTCCCTAGCCTTGTCCCCCACCATTGTTATTCTGTCTTGCCGGTGCATTTCCTTATGTCTCTAATCCAAGGTTAAAGAGCCGGGGGTCGCCGACAATGGCCCGACCAATGACCTGGAGTTGTCCTTCAGTCAGCCGAAACCGGCCCAGACTCAACCGCTAGCCCCCCTGCCCGCCACCCTGCCCGTCGCCGTCTTGAAGATCGGAACTCTTATGTTGACTTGGCAACGCGGCAGATCTTTGTCACGGCGGTCAGAGCGGCAACTGCACCGTGAGGCGAGAAGATAGAGAGGGAGAGATTAAGTGGCCAATCAACCTGGGAACAAGGGGTAATCATTCCACTTAGTCATGTGACCGGAATCCTGATGCCAAATTACATTCACTTCTCTTTTCCTCTCTCTCCTCACAGTCACACTGCAAGTGGATAAATTACACCCACCCAGACCTGCCTGGACTGGAGAGTGTTCAATGCTGTTCTCTCACTTTGTACAGTACAAAGTGAGAGGACAGCATTGAAGGATAATTGTCTTTAAGTAACCTGTTAAAGAAATACAGTTTGAGTATCCGATGCTGATTCTATCAAATTAGAACATCGTTTTAATAACAACTACAGGAGAATACAGAGTATATTCGAAACTCTTAAAATGGGTCTGCATTTTGTTTATATCACAAAGTAGCAATAACTTTGTAACTGACCCTAACACTGTCTTATTTCTGATGATGGAGAACAAAAACCTGCATGGTCGGATGTTCGGTGCCATCAGGGGTGTGCGTGTTTGTGTGTGCGCCTGCGTCATTATTTAGAGATGTGTGGAGCTATACCGGAGTGTGAGCAGCATACCACAATACTAGACATTGGATGAGTTTCAATATTTCATTTAGGAGCTGGACATTGGAGCTAGTCTTCAAGTTATTGTTCAGGTTAGCCTGAGGCTATCATCCTGGCGTGGTTCTGGATTCCTCTCCTCCAAGACAATATCATGTCCTTGACAAACATCCCCTTCTTTCTCGCTTTCTATTGGCTCTACTCTCCCTCTTTCATTCTGCAAAGGTGACCTACTGTAGGTTTCGACCATTCTCTCTCTCACTCTCTCTCTGTCTCTCTCCATCTACGGAAAAACTCAAAGGAAGGAAGGTCTTTATAATAACCCATGCCTTTCCGCCTTGCCTAGGATGGCGTTCCTTACCTAGGATGGCGTTCCTTACCTAGGATGGCGTTCCTTACCTAGGATGGAGTTCCTTACCTAGGATGGCGTTCCTTACCTAGGATGGCGTTCCTTACCTAGGATGGAGTTCCTTACCTAGGATGGCGTTCCTTACCTAGGATGGCGTTCCTTACCTAGGATGGCGTTCCTTACCTAGGATGGCGTTCCTTACCTAGGATGGAGTTCCTTACCTAGGACGGCGTTCCTTACCTAGGACGGCGTTCCTTACCTAGGACGGCGTTCCTTACCTAGGATGGAGTTCCTTACCTAGGATGGAGTTCCTTACCTAGGATGGCGTTCCTTACCTATGATGGAGTTCCTTACTTATGATGGAGTTCCTTACCTAGGATGGCATCCTTACCTAAGATGGCGTTCCTTACCTAGGATGGCGTTCCTTACCTAGGATGGCGTTCCTTACCTAGGATGGCGTTCCTTACCTAGGATGGCGTTCCTTACCTAGGATGACGTTCCTTACCTAGGATGGAGTTCCTTACCTAGGATGGAGTTCCAGTAAAAGTGCGTGCCTTAAGGTAAAGCCTGAGTCAGTCTCTGTAAAAGAGAGCTGGCCTAGTGACTAAGTCTGGCACTCTCCCATTACCAGGCCTTACATCTGGTGGCTATTGAACTCCTAACCTCTCACATGCACATAAGCACGCGCACGCATACCCAATAAGGAAAAAACACATGATTTCAGATGCAAAATTTACACTTGTTGCAAGTGACATTTTATGAAACATCATTTGTTTTTGGAACACTTCACGTGATGATATTTTACATGAAGTTTCACATGTGGATTCAAACACACACAAACAGGGCTTTTGACAAAAAAAAAAGCTGTCATCAAGGCAAAGGGTGGCTATTTGAAGAATCTGAAATATAAAATATATTTTGATTTGTTTAACACTTTTTTGGTTACTACCTGATTCCATATGTGTTATTTCATAGTTTTCATTTGTTCACTATTATTCTACGATGTAGAATAATAGTAAAAATATAGAAGAACCCTTGAATGAGTAGATGTTCTAAAACTTTTGACCAGTAGTGACTTTAAAGTAGACATCCTTTGCCTTCATGACAGCTTTGCAAACTCTTGGCATTCTCTCAACCAGCTTCACCTGGACTGCTTTTCCAATAGTCTTGAAGGAGTTCCCACATATGCAGAGCACATATTTGCTGCTTTTAATTCTTGGTTGAATTTCTGGAAAGAAACTACAACTAAAGGACACCAATAAGAAGAAGAGACTTGGCAATCTGTCCTTTGGTCTGATGAGTGCACATTTTAGATTTTTGGTTCGAACCGCTGTGTCTTTGTGAGATACAGAGTAGGTGAACGGATGATCTCCGCATGTGTGGTTCACACTGTGATCCATGGAGAAGGAGGTGTGATGGTGTAGGGGTGCTTTGCTGTAGACACTATCTGTGATTTATTTAGAATTCAAGGCACACTTAAACAGCATGGCTACCACAGCATTCCGCAGCAATACGCCATTCCATCTGGTTTGCACTTAAAGTGACTATCGTTTCGTTTCAACCGGACAATGACCCAAAACACACATCCAGGCTGTGTAAGGACTATTTGACAAAGGAGAGGGGTGGAGTGCTGCATCAGATGACATGTCCTCCACAATCACCCGACCTCAACCCAATTGAGATGGATTGGGATGAGTTGGACCGCAGAGTGAAGGAAAGGCAGCCAACAAGTGCTCATCATATGTGGGAACTCCTTCAAGACTGTTTGAAAAGCATTCCTCATGAAGCTGGTTGAGAGAATGCCAAGACTGCAAAGCTGAATCTAAAATATATTTTGATTTATTTAACACTTTTTTGGTTACCCCATGATTCCATATCTGTTCTTTCACAGTTTTGATGTCTTCACTATTATTATACAATGTAGAAAATAGTTCAACTAAAGAAAAACCCTTGAATGAGTAGGCGTGTCCAAACTTTTGTAAGTAAGTAAAGTGCTGTACTGTAAGTAAAGTAAATCTCAGCTTTGTTAAAAATACACTCAAGAAAAACTATTATATTCATCATAGTGATTAATTCAGGAGTACCATTAAAAAGGGGTTGGAACTGGTTTAGGGAACAGAACCGAAAAATAAAATTTTTCAAGGAACATAAACAGAACCTGGAATGAAAGTGATCCATACTGTTCTGGAACAGAGCCGTTATTTTAAAAGCATGGGAACCGGTTAAGAACGTTATTTTACGTTCAGAAATTGCTAGACTCCAACAAAGAAAAAACACAGCAAAGCGCCTATGCTGTTACGGTTTTCTGTATGGGAAAGAGAAGCGGACCAAAACGCGGCATGGTGGTTATTCATGTTTAATGAAAAAAACGATAAACACGAACACTACAAAACAATAAACGTGGCAAACCAAAAAACAGTCCTATCTGGTGCAAACACAGAGACAGGAACAATCACCCACCAACACACAGTGAAACCCGGGCTACCTAAGTATGATTCTCAATCAGAGACAACTAATGACACCTGCCTCTGATTGAGAACCATACTAGGCCGAAACATAGAAATACCCAAATCATAGAAAAACAAACATAGACTGCCCACCCAACTCACGCCCTGACCATACTAAATAAATACACAACAAAGGAAATAAAGGTCAGAACGTGACATATGCAAACTTATTCCAGTGTCTGCCTGTAAGCTGAAAATCTTTGCCATCGCATGTTTAGACTACCTGCCCCTCTCCGAAGGATAGGCTATTGTACTGACTTTACAATTGTAATTCAGAAGATAGGGAGAGAGATTTTTAATTCAATGATAGTTAAGGCTACTATAGACCTAGTAATCAAATCAAGCTACCATAGGCCTAGCAATCAAATCAAGTCATATGGTATTTTTACACATGTGCCAAATACAGCAGCTGTAGACCTTACCATGAAATGCTTACTTACGAGCCCTTAACCAACAATGCAGTTTTTGCAACAAGTAAGAAAATATTTCCCACAAAAATACATTTGAAAAATAAACTAAAGTAAAAATAAATATATATATACAAAAAAATGGTACACAATGAAATAACAACAAATCAAACCAAATTGTATTTGTCACATTCACATGGTTAGCATGTGTTAAGTGTAGCGAAATGCTTGTGCTTCTAGTTCCGAAAATGCAGTAATAACAAACGAGTAATCTAACCTAACAATTCCACAACTACTACCTTATACACACAAGTGTAAAGGGATAAAGAATATGTACATAAAGATATATGAATGAGTGATGGTACAGAACGGGATAGGCAAGATGCAGTAGATGGTATAGAGTACAGTATATACATATGAGATGAGTAATGTAGGGTATATAAACATAAAGTGGCATAGTTATATTCAGTAAAGTGGCGAGTCTATATTCAGTATACAGGGGGTACCTGTACCAAGTCAATGTGCAGGGGTACAGGTTAGTCGAGGTAATTGAGGTAATATGTACATGTAGGTAGAGGTAAAGTGATTATTCATAGATAATAAACAGTAGCAGCAGCGTAAAAAAGGGGGAGATGCAACTAGTCCGGGTAGCCATTTGGTTAACTGATTAGCAGTTTTATGGCTTGGAGGTAGAAGCTATTAAGGAGCTTTTTGGACATAGACTTGGCACTCTGATACCACTTGCCATGTGGTAGAAAGAGAGAACAGTCTATGACTTGGGTGGCTGAAGTCTGACAATTTTTAGGGCCTTCCTCTGACACCTCCTGGTATAGAGGTCCTGGATAGCAGGAAGCTCGGCCCCAGTGATGTACTGGGCCGTAAGAACTAATTGAGGTAATATCTACCCTCTGTAGCGCCTTGCGGTCGGTCAGATGTCGAGCAATTGCCATACCAAGCGGTGATGCAACCATGCTCTCGATGGTGCAGCTGTAGAACTTTTTGAGGAAATGAGGACCCATTCCAAATCTTTTCAGTCTCCTGAGTGGGAAAAGGCATTGATGTGAAAGGGGCGTGCTCGGCCCTCCTTTTCCTGTAGTCCACGAACAGCTCCTTCATCAATCTTGTTTCTCGTTGGATTTATTAACTACAAATATGTAAGACGGGTTTTTAATTATGGTGCTGCTCTGCACACACAAGCTTGTTAGCTGGCAAGCTCAAAGGACATCCAAAGTTCCGCCATAGAAGCCACTCCTCCAAGTTATAATTCTGTGGATCTAATTTACAGTGCAATCGGAAATTATTCAGCCCCCTTGACTTTTTCCACATTTTGTTACATTATAGCCTTATTCTAAAATGGATGAAATTGCTGTTTTTCCCCCCCTCTTCAATCTACACACAATACCCCATAATGACAAAGCAAACTATTCAGACCCTTTACTCAGTACTTTGTTGAAGCACCTTTGGCAGCGATTACAGCCTCGAGTCTTCTTGGGTATGATGCTAGATGCACACCTGTATTTGGGGAGTTTCCCCCATTCTTCTCTGCAGATCCTCTCAAGCTCTGTCAGGTTGGATGGGGAGCGTCGCTGCACAGCTATTTTCTGGTCTCTCCACAGATGTTCGATCGGGTTCAAATCTGGTCTCTGGCTGTGTGCTTAGGGTCATTGTCCTCTTGGATCGTTGTCCTGTTCATTCAGGATCTCTCTGTACTTTGCTCCGTTCATCTTTCCCTCGATCCTGACTAGTCTCCCAGTCTCTGCCGCTGAAAAACCTCCCTCTGATGAAACAAATCTTGGTTTTATCAGAACAGAGAAACTTGTTTCTCATGGTCTGAGTCCTTTAGGTGCCTTTTGGCAAACTTCAAGTGGGCTGTCATGTGCCTTTTACTGGGGAGTGGCTTCCGTCTGGCCACTCTACCATAAAGGCCTGATTGGTGGAGTGCTGCAGAGATGGTTGTCCTTCAGGAAGATTCTCCCATCGCCACAGCCGAACTCTATAGCTCTGTCAGAGTGACCATCGGGTTCTTGGTCTCCTTCATGACCAAGGCCCTTCTCTCCCGCTTGCTCAGTTTGTCCGGGCGGCCAGCTCAAGGAAGAGTGTTGGTGGTTCCAAACTTCCTCCATTTAAGAATGATGGAGGCCACTGTGTTCTTGGGGACCTTCAATGCTGCAGAAATGTTTGGGTACCCTTCCCCAGATCTGTGCCTCGACACAATCTTGTCTCTGAGCTCTACGGACAATTCCTTCAACTTCATGGCTTGGTTTTTGCTCTGACATCAACTGTGGGACATTATATAGACAGGTGTGTGACTTTCCAAATGAAATCCAATCAATTGAATTTACCACAGGTGGACTCCAATCAAGTTGTAGAAACATCTCAAGGACGATCAATGGAAACAGGATGCACCTGAGCTCAATTGTGAGTTTCAAAGCAAGGGATCTGAATACTAATGTAAATAAGATATCTGTTTTTTATTTTTAATACATTTGCAATAATTTCTACAAACCTGTTTTCGCTTTGTCATTATGGGTTATTGTGTGTAGATTGATGAGGGGGAAAAAAACATTGAATACATTTTGTAATGTAACAAAATGTGGGAAAAGTAAGTCTGAATACTCTCTGAATGCACAGCAGATAATGCATGTCAAAACAGAATGCCCAGCGCTTCAAGCCTCCTCAATCTTCTCTTGCTCTCTCCCCACCCGCAAAATGTCAGTCCCATCTTGCACCATCGGCTACACTTGTCTGTCCATCACACATTTAAACAACTAGCTTGCCTGCTCTATCCACACTGATTGTTGAAATCATTTCATGGAGGTAAATGTAAAAAACAGTTGATTTGACAGGTTAAAAAAAGGAACATAAAGGAACGATATAAACCGTAAAAAAATGTTTGGATCGAGCCGGTACTGAACTTTCTTTTGCTGGTAGGAACAGTGGAACAGAATAAAAACAAATGTGGTTCTATTCAGAAAGAAATGATTGGAAAAGAATTTAGGTTCCAACCCCTGATTGAAACAGAATAATATTCCCCAATAACAGACAACAATACAGAAAAACCCTCAAATTGCTGAAAGTCAATTAAATCAATGACGAGAGAAGAATCAGATGAACTGATGTCTAAAATAGCAGTGCAGATGGCTCTATTTATCTTAGTGGAGAGATGAATTATACTTGTTGGTAATGAATATGTAGAGGAACGCTACGATGCAGAAATGCTGCTACGATGCAGAAAGATCAGCGTACACAAAATGGAAAAGTCAGTAATAAGTGATCATGTCAAATTTAATCAGATTATCATTGATTGAAGATTGTTCACTTAACTTATACTTAAAACACATAAAGTGTGGATGTTTTTCTTTCACCTCAAATTCTAACTCTCACATGTAAAGAACTTTGCTGAAATGTAGATCCCCGTGTTGTCATGTTTATTTCACATGAGTAGTTTCATGTCACTACATGATGTCACGTTATTACATTAACTTAAGATCATTGTAATCACATGTGAAACAGATATCACATGTGAAACTCATGTGGTTTTTCACTAAGAGCTACTCGACGATCCGCAGAGAAATCTTAGAAGGATTGTGTGTTTGATGTGTGTGTGTCCTTCACCACTTCAAAATGACTGTTCCCCCTTTCCCCCATTCGACAGTAGCAAGCAGACAGCACGGCTGACTTTCAAGAATTTCCACAAGCGACTGCTTTCTGGAACTAAACGGGTGAGGCAAATCCTCTTAAAATCCTTTTAAACACCATGACAGGAGGTAAAAAATAAAAGTTTTCTCCCAGGCTAACATGAGCAGGTTGTTTGGCTGATGTTGTTCCGGAAAGGAAGGACACTTTGCTTGTCTATTTCTTCAAGGCATGGAAGGGAATGCTAATAGGACATAGCCCATTTAAAGGTTCACAATAGCTTTACTTTTGGTCATGTAGTGTATGTCAGCCAATTGTAACTCCAAAAAACGTATAGCTTATATAGCTGAAACTGGTTCCGGCTGCTCACCTCACGTGTGCCTGCTGCTGAGGAGAGAGCACGATGCAGTTCCCTTTTTCTTCCCCGTATTTATCAATTGTTTGGTCAATTGTTTGCACCGGCACTCCAACTGACTCCGACAGTTCAACTTGAGGTGAGGAAGAATGTTTTAGGCCTACCAGAGTTACTCCTTTAATCTACCAGAGTTACTCCTTTAATCTAACAATATAATGCTTATCTTTATCAAAAAGAAGGAATTAGCCTCCTTCTTTATGCCTTTATCTGAATAGCAGTAGTAGCCTATCTGACAAGTATAAAGAAATCCATGTCAACGGTGCGAACATGGCGCTGGCATATCTCAATCTTTCTCTCCGTCTCTCTAGGGCTAGGAATCTCCTTTAATATATATATATATTTATATGAATCTCATATAATGGACGTCTAAGCCTATAGGCCTATATGCATGCAATGCCCTGATGCATTTATCGCTCAAATCTCCGACAGCTGAATCGTGTTTGAGGAACGTAAAAACCAATAAAATAATAGACTACAACGTTTTTAATGCTTCTACTACCTCATGGCAAGCGGTACCGGAGTGCCAAGTCTAGGTCAAAAAGGCTTCTCAACAGTTTTTACTCCCAAGCCATAAGACTCCTGAACAGGTAACCAAATTACCCGGACTATTTGCATTGTGTGCCCCCCCAACCCCTCTTCTACGCTGCTGCTACTCTCTGTTTATATTATATGCATAGTCACTTTAACTATACATTCATGTACATACTACCTAAATTGGCCCGACCAACCAGTGCTCCTGCACATTGGCTAACTGGGCTATCTGCATTGTGTCCCACCACCCGCCAACACCTCTTTTTATGCTTCTGCTACTCTCTGTTCATCATATATGCATAGTCACTTTAACCATACCTACACGTACATCCTGCCTCAATAAGCCTGACTAACAGGTGTCTGTATATAGCCTTGCTACTCTTTTTTCAAATGTATTTTTACTGTTGTTTTATTTCTTTACTTACCTACACACACACACACACATTTTTTTTCACACTATTGGTTAGAGCCTGTAAGTAAGCATTTCACTGTAAGGTCTACTACACCTGTTGTATTCGGAGCACGTGACAAATAAACTTTGATTTGATATGATTTTATTCACATCAAAACGCACCAAAACAAAATGTTTTGTCATTTGTTATAGGCAGTTTGTCAGGACATGTAACTGTGGATCATTTGAGGAATAGGCTTGTTTATTGACGTGCTGACGGCGCACAGCAAGAGGTTTCTTCCTTTCTCTCTTTCTCCCAGATCTGAATGGGTCTCTCGGATCCGAACCAACACGGGTCTGTTTGGGTCTGTTTTCAACGGTCCTTTTCACAACGGGTCTGACACACATATCAGAAATTATTTTATGCATATCGTGTCGGGTGGGAAAGCCACGGAGCCATTTCGGAAGGGACCAAACTTTTTGGACCCATTAAGACCTCTAGTACACACTACGCACACACTCAGACTACACTGCATACACCATACACACAAATACCATGTGTAAACAGACACGCGCATGCACACACGCACCCATGCACGCATAGCTACAGGTATCTGTGTATTTTTTGACATTGATGAACAATGTATCAACTATTTGTCTTAAATGTATAGAATAAATATTGTTCCTTATTAGAGCCTACAACAAAATGAATGATACTGTTGGCCTAGGTTGCCTAGATACCTAGATTTGTGCGATTATAAACATGTCTAAAGTGAAAATAACATTCGCAGCTGATGATTGAATTAGCTAGAAAAATGTTTCCCTGGTAGTGTTACCTTCGATATATTTTGTTCATGTCCCAAATAGCATCATATTCTCTATATTGTGCACAACTTCTGTTGAGGGCCTGTGCACTATCTAGAGAATAGGGTGACATTTTGCACACAACCTTAAATGCTGAATTGAAGGTTAAAATGTCCAACCACAGAATCCAGCCCTGAATGACTTTGGGGTCTAAAATGGAAAAGTTCCTCAAAACGTGTTTGCCTGGTCTGATTGCTATTTACATATTTGAGTAAATGAGCACGGGATTGGGTCAGTGGTTTGTTTGTCGATTTGCTCTTTGCTTTTCGATCTCCTTTGGGCAAGAGATTGAATTAATGTTTGTAGATGCTACACCTGGGGAAACAAGAGATTGTGCAAAATTACAATACTCTACCAATTATAGCTCTGGAAACACACACACGCAAAATAGAAAAGCTCATTTTGGGAGCCGTTCAGTTTTCTCTTGTGTCGGAGGCACAAGGCCAATAATTTGCTTCATTTACATCCCTTTCCGTTTGAATAGATCACTGAGCAGATTTTGTTTACCCGCAGCCTGAGCCTTCCAACGTACACACACCATTTGCATGTTTCCACTAGATACGCCACTGTCGTCACACTTCCCGTCCAAAGTAAACGATAAGTCAGCATGCTTACAAATCTCCCTTATCATCATCCCTCCTCCCTCTCCTCCCTCCCTTCACCCCCCTGTCAGCTCATCCTTACCCATATCTCCTCCCTCTTAATTACTTGTTGGATGGCAATAGTGTTTCTGCTGTGTTCCTGCTGCTTTGGTTATTACAGGACCCTGTATGGGAAAGAAGAAGCTGCCAGATGTCCTAACCAAAAGCCAAGCTACTCACCTGGGGCAAATGAGGGCATCTATTCCTGCTGGGTTTAAGGCCTCCTCTCCCCTCAGGAGCCAGCCTGATGTTGAAGAGGGCCTGCAAAGCGCATTGGGCCGCCTGGGTCTTGGCCAGCTTCTTGCTGCGTCCAGAGCCCTCGAATATCCTCCCGTCCACGCGGACTGCCATGATGAAGCTCCGCGCCCGCCGCCCCTCTGTCCTCTCGGACAGGCACACGTACCTCAGGCCTGGACGCAGCTCGTTGAGCAGCACCACAGGGGTTTTGGGGGCCTCGGTGGGGATGGTAACAGGGACCCCTGCCAGCCGCTGCTTGGCCTGCACCATTAGGTCCAACGTGTGGCGAAGTAATCGGCCGTGTCGGAGGGCGCTGGAGAGGCGCAGCTCGCTCTTCTCCGACGCCGACCGGTAGAGGGAGAAGCTGTCGCCGACTACACCACCACATGACGACGGCTCAAACTCCTTGAACAGAGTGTCTGGGAAGTCTGCGGCCTGGTCCGAGGTAAAGTCTGCAGAGGGGTTGCCATGGTTACCCATGGCCAGGTGAGCCTGAGGAGCGTTGGGGAACTGAATGAAGGACTTGAGGGCCAGCTCGGCCGCCCTCATCTTAGCTTTCTTCTTGGTGGGGCCCGTGCCCTCAAAGGTGAGGCCATTCACCTCTACGGCGATTGAGAACAGGGGTGCGTGGACCGGGCCGGTCTGCGATACCATGCGGTACTGGAGGCCTGGCCTCAGCTCATTCAGCTGCACCAGGGCATTCTTTGGTGAGTCCGACCACAACAGTTTCTTGTAGATCAGACGGAGTTTGCACAGGTGTCCGTTATTGTCCTCCTCCAACGGCCGCTTCCTCTTCAGACCGGAAGTCCCACCTCTAGATGTGTCCGATCTGAACAGTGATTGGCGGTCGCCGGGGACAATAGAACAGCAGTCCTCTAGGTTACCAATATTTCGGTTCTCTTTGACCTCAGTGCTACTGGTGCCTGACAACGACAAGAAAAGGAAACAAAACAATTTAGAGCAATAAAACCATTGTTTAGAATAAAAGTAAGTAATAAATGCAGACATAACTGTGTGGCGCTCCATATTCACTATATTTCAGTGTGCAATAGAATGAGATTCAGAAAGCAACGCTCTTGGGGCAGATTTAGCCACTTGATACACAATGAAAGGGTAATGAACAGATCTACCAGCGTCCCCCAGTCGACAGTCCCCAAAGTTCATAGCGAGGGAGGCTATCTTATTTAAGTGTTCTAAAATTCAAATCCAAATCCCCTCAAATGGGGTATTATCTGCCAAATCATTCTGTAATCTGCTGCAAAATTGGTTCTGTGACTCTGAGGTTTAAGTGGGAGAGTATTTGTTACTGTACCTAATGCAAAGCAGCAATCTCTTTTGTAATGGGGGGATTGTATTGCATTGAAAGTTACAGACATATGGGGGGGGGGGGTGAAAGAGAAAAGCTATCGCTCTTATTTCAGACTTCTATTCTCTACGAGGACAAAGTTGGAGCAGCTGTGCTATCATGCTCTGCTCTTCAAACCTAGTTGCAGGGACAAAGAAGCATATTGCATTTCTGAAAAATGTTCACAAATTTTTGTTTCAAAACCAGAAAATGTACAGATAGATCACTTTTATATCTGGTCTACAGTACAGTGTATTTACAGTATGTGGAAGCAGTAGTGTAATTTGTCCAAGACAAATTTCTCCTTGGGATGAGTACAGTATATCATAGGCTATCATATCATCAGTGGCTGTGCATCCAGCATGTTGGGAGGAATATACTGAGTGGTGTGACTTACTTAAAGTGTCCTCATCCTCTGTGCTGGTGGTCCCAGGGCTCATGTACTTGAAGGGAGCGATCAATGCAGAGAGCATGCTGACTTTCTCTGTGAACAGAGAGGAAAGAGACAGACAAACACACCATGAGTGCTACTGTGGAATGAAACAGTGTTACTGATACACCGACACGTAAACACACTCTTCCTACACACTCTACACATGGAGTACGGCTGGTCTATCCTGTCTTTCTCAGTCCATTTCTCCTCCTCCTCCTCTTTCTGCTTAGAGAGCAGTGCTCAAACTATTGATCATTAAGAGATATTAGGTGTTGGGGGAAGTGAGGAAGTGGTTTCTAATTAAAGGGGTTTGACTGGCCTGTCGATGTATGTTCAGCCTGGGCTAAAAGCACCAGACCCAGCGGTGATGGACTCTAATAGGGTGTTACACTGTAAACAACACGCACACCTGGAGGCAGGAACACCAGGGGGACCTCTAGGGAGACTACCTGAATCCATTGTATTTAAAGGGATGGCACAGCAGCCCACATATTACTGTACCCATCCCCTTTAATTACACCAGACCACTGTTTCCCAATCCATTGCTTGAACTCCTTCGCTCCCTCCCTCCCTCCCTCCCTCCCCGTTGAACAATACTGAAGGGTTTGATGATTCACAATGACACACACGGCTGCTCTCTAAGAGCTGTGGACAGATCAGCCGTGTCCCAGTGGGGTGAAATTACAATATACCACTCTGCATTGTGACCTAATTACAGTATATCTAACACCAGCAAAATGCAGCTGTTAGTCGGTCTGTCCATTAGTGAAAACAGCAGCAGAAGGTCTCGGCACACACTGACTAGTTTCTACATAAATCAATCTATATGCTGTTAGCTATGTCTCTAGAGGGCAACTTGTTTCTACCTACGTAATTATTGTCGTTGCAGTGTTTTCTCTCAAACGTTAGATCCTGACATGGCCGGGTTCATAGTGTTTGCTAAATTAGCAAACACACCATCTAACACTGTAGCTGTTGAAGCGTTTCTGAAGACATGTCTTCTGACCGGGAAACCTTAAAAGACAAACGTCCACACAAAGTGTAAAACACAGCGCAAAATATGAGGAGGGCAATTACCACATGCACATAAGTTTCCACGTGGGTCTCAGAAGCCTTTAATGTATTTTTTTATCATCGTGTTGTGCCTTAGGTTCTGCACCACCCACTCAACTCAACAACCCTCTGCCAAGTGTTGACGTTCACTGGGCTGTGAGGGGCTAGAGAGAGACAGAGCCAACCCACTGATATGTATGACATCATCAGCCCGATGACTAACAAAGAGAACTCATTCAGGACAGGTTTACAGTAAATGTTGGTCTCAGATCTTAGATCTAGTTAGGTATGGCACAGTAGTAAAGAAGCATACTTTTAACATACTGTAGGCGTTGCTCAGGTAAACTGATAAGATATTAAGTCAATCATACATACAGTAAGGACAGAGGTTCTGATAGAGATGGATTTTGGCACTGGGGATTGTGAAGAGAACAACCTATACCCTGTAAAATAGGGATTTGCCTGTTGTATAATACCGCTCTTATTAAAACCAGGTTTGCCAAGTTTGGCAGGTGAAGTGTGTGTTTATGCATGCATGCATGTGTGTGTGTGTATGCAAATTCACATTGAGCAGATGATAAGGGCCCTGTCTACTTTATCCTTTCTTTTCCTGGTTCAGTGCAGAGGGAGGGTAATGAGCCAATCACATTTCCCTGTGGTTCCTTCCACATAACGGATGGGTCAGATGAGCGACGGGAGACATTAGAAATAGGCACTGAGGGAAATCATTGACTGGCTTTCTCCCCCTCCACCCCAACCCACCCCTCTCCATCTCTGTCTGTCTCGCGGGCCACAGATTAAACAGCTCTGAACTGGTAAATGAGAGAGGCTGCATTGTCTCAGTGAGCTGCCGGCCACACTTAAAATCTGATTTCTGTCCGATGGCTCAGCTGATCGCTAAGCAGCTGATCACTAGCTGCATAAATAAACAGCTTGTGTGTGTGTGTGTGTGTGTGTGTGTGTGTGTGCGTGCTTGTGTGTGTGTGCCAGTGCATGTGAGTAAATTACTCTCCAGTCAGTGTGTACACACATAAATCCACTGGCTTACATAAAAACCAACACATATCTTTTACAGCCAAGATTCATGACTGCATTTAACTGCTGTATTGGAGCTAGGTCCCAGGTTGGTCGAAATAGCACCCTATTCCCTAATTAGTGCACTACATTTGAGCAGGACCAATAGGGCTATGGTCAAAGGTAGTGCACTATAAAGTGAATAGGGTGCCATTTGGGATATACACTTATTTCTTTGTTTTAATCGTTTTTTTTTGTGTTAATTTAACCTTTAACTTTATACCTCTTCACCCAATGCCTTTCTACATTTGTTTGTACAGTGCTTCAGTTCATACCAACAATCTCAAGTGCTGTCATAAACTGTCATGATAGGCTGTGCCAAACATTATAGGATTCATTAAAGGATTATGCAGACATATTGACAGGCAAGGTGGGAATAACAGTATGTCATCCAAGGACTGAGTGATTGGGGTGTGCGTGTGTGTATGTGTCTTTGTGTGTGTGTGTGTGTGTGTGTGTGTCAGTGTTTTGGGTAGCAGTCGGATGGATATTTAGCACCTGATTAGTGCCACAGAAGACAGAGGAGCCAGGCCATCTGCTTTACATGTGTTCTCCTGGACCATGCCAAGGACAGGACTTTAGGAGACAACCCAACCCAAAGACACAGCCCACAGCCAGACCTAGCTTTCTACCCCAACACCACCAGGCCTAGCACCAACCCCTAGCACCAGCCCCCCCAGTGCCAGCTGCATAGCCCCAGGCCCAGTCTTGCCCCAGTCCAACCCCCCATTCCGCAGCCCGAGCAACAACCCAAGCCAAGCTCTAGCCATGCCCAAGCCATGCCCAGTTTATTCCAGTGTTTGGACCATCCAGTTAACCAATCGTATGGCATGATGCTTGATTGAATTAGTTTAATCGTATCATCTTCATGCTCATTCACATTTGGGCAAAACTCAGAGAAGGAAGGCAAGGCCATATAATCTTCAAATCTTGAAACTGATACAGTCAGGCTCTGAAAAGAAACATATTTACAAAAACAATACTGCACATCGATGGAAAGGCTCTTGAATCCAACGTATTTTTATTATAGAGGAGGAATGTGAGGCCAGCATAGCAATGCAAAGCCACGAGGGCATTGAGAAGATATCAAAGCTGTGCTTGAACTGAACTGAAGTGGGCACTCGTTATTACACACCATTGTGACTACGCAGGGAAATGCAGAGGAAAAAAACAGTGTCAATGAATCATTGATAGTGAGGAGAGGAAAAATTCAATAACACTTCTTCTTCCATTATGGCTTTTAGACAGAGAGATACATAGCACCCACTCACTCTCACACAGTCTCAAAAAGGGGCTTGATGTGGATGAGTATCATTGAAGGGCCTGCTCCAGTGTCTGTGCTGATGCTATGGTAGCCGGACCTATTAAACTGAGCAGGTTTCCTGTCAAACACACCCCATAACATAACACACACCTACCTCTCTTCTTAAAGCACTCACCTCACCGAAGAGCGCTACTGGTTCTTTACAGAAACACTGTAACACGAGAGATATGACTTCCTTCTTTGCATCATAAAAGCTTTTCAATGTTAGAGCTCGGATACTGCACGGGACAAAAGGCTTTTGGGCCTAATGCATTCAATAAATAAACCTGGCATTGCATGATTTCTGCATTTGCACCTAATGTAGATAGTGGTGGATGTCCTTGTCTTCAACCTTCAGTGCTTTCAGGGATAAAATTGCACACTCACTTTGTGAAATGGTACCAGAAAGGGAATAGGACTTCTACAAGACGAATTCAGGGTAGATAGGAAAAGAGAAACCGACAGATTCCCAACGTGGACCCACAATGCACTTGAATTCCTGTTCCTACACAAATAACCTCACCCAATTAAAAGTGTTCATCTCTTTTCTTCTCCGTTATGTCTGATAGTGTTCACGGATGATGATTACTACCTGATAAACAGGGGATTTAATGCACAGTCGTCTTTTTCCTCTTTAACAGAATATTAATGTCAGTCAGGCCGTCATCCATGAGGGAGACTAATTAACAAACATGATAAAGACTAGACACGCAGACAGACAGACAAAGATTTGATGTGCTGCCTCCCTCGGGGTCTGTTGCCTTAATAATCCGATAACAAACTTCTCATATGTATTTACAAGGTACAGTGACAGAGGCGCAGATAAGTCTGGAGTGTAATGAAACGATGCTGCCAGGTCTGTGATTACGTCTTGCACTGGAAAGAGTTTTGCATTCCGCAAGGATCTGTCTGCGTGTCTGCCTGTCTGCCTGTCCATCCACCCGTCTATCCTCTCCGTGTCACACCCTGACCATAGTTTACTTTGTATATTTCTATGTTTTGGTTGGTCAGGGTGTGAGCTGAGTGGGTATTCTATGTTTCATGTCTAGTTTGTCTAGTTCTATGTTTGGCCTGATATGGTTCTCAATCAGAGGCAGGTGTTCGTCATTGTCTCTGATTGGGAACCATATTTAGGTAGCCTGTTTGGTGTTGGGTTTTGTGGGTGATTGTCCTTAGTGTCCTGATGTCCTTGTTCTGTGTTAGTTTACACAAGTATAGGCTGTTTTCGTTACGTTTATTGTTTTGGTAGTGTTTGTGTGGATCGCAATAGACACGCCGCATTTTGGTCCGACTCTTCTTCACATACAGAAAACCGTTACAGAATCACCCACCACAACTGGACCAAGCGGCGTGTCAACAGGCAGCAGCAGCAGGAGAAGGAACAGAGGCAAGAGCAGCAGCAGCAGTGGGAGAGGCTGCATTACTTGGAGAAATGGACTCCGGTAGCAGCTCCCCGCACCAGGCTTCCTGTGCGTGTCCTCGGCCCAGTACCACCAGTGCCAGCACCACGCATCAGGCCTACAGTGCGCCTCGCCTGTCCAGCGCTGCCGGAGCTTTCCTCCTCTCCAGCGCTGTCGGAGTCTCCCGCCTGTCCAGCGCTGCCGGAGCTTTCCTCCTCTACAGCGCTGCCGGAGTCTCCCGCCTGTTCAGAACTGCCAGTCTGCAAGGAGCTGCCAGTCTGCAAGGAGCTGCCAGTCTGCAGGGAGCTGCCAGTCTGCAGGGAGCTGCCAGTCTGTAGGGAGCTGCCAGTCTGCATGGAGCTGCCAGTCTGCATAGAGCTGCCAGAGCTGCCAGTCTGCAGGATGCCGCCAAAGCTGCCAGTCTGCAGGATGCCGCCAAAGCTGCCAGTCTGCAGGATGCCGCCAAAGCTGCCAGTCTGCAGGGAGCTGCCAGTCTGCAGGGAGCCGCCAGAGCTGCCAGTCTGCAAGGAGCCGCCAGAGCTGCCAGTCTGCAAGGAGCCGCCAGAGCTGCCAGTCTGCAAGGAGCCGCCAGAGCTGCCAGTCTGCAAGGGGCCGCCAGAGCTGCCAGAGCTGCCAGTCTGCAAGGAGCCGCCAGAGCTGCCAGTCTGCAAGGAGCCGCCAGAGCTGCCAGTCTGCAAGGAGCCGCCAGAGCTGCCAGTCTGCAAGGAGCCGCCAGAGCTGCCAGTCTGCAAGGAGCCGCCAGAGCTGCCAGTCTGCAAGGAGCTGCCAGAGCTGCCAGTCTGCAAGGAGCCGCCAGAGCTGCCAGTCTGCAAGGAGCCGCCAGAGCTGCCAGTCTGCAAGGAGCCGCCAGAGCTGCCAGTCTGCAAGGAGCCGCCAGAGCTGCCAGTCTGCAAGGAGCCGCCAGAGCTGCCAGTCTGCAAGGAGCCGCCAGAGCAGCCAGTCTGCAAGGAGCCGCCAGTCTGCAAGGAGCCGCCAGGGCCGCCAGTCAGCATGGAGCAGCCAGGGACGCCAGTCAGCATGGAGCAGCCAGGGCCGCCAGTCAGCATGGAGCAGCCAGGGCCGCCAGTCAGCATGGAGCAGCCAGGGCCGCCAGTCAGCATGGAGCAGCCAGAGCAGCCAGTCAGCATGGAGCAGCCAGAGCAGCCAGTCAGCATGGAGCAGCCAGTCAGCATGGAGCATCCAGTCAGCATGGAGCAGCCAGTCAGCATGGAGCAGCCAGTCAGCATGGAGCAGCCAGAGCTGCCAGTCAGCATGGAGCCGCCAGTCTGCATGGAGCAGCCAGAGTTGCCAGTCAGCATGGAGCAGCCAGAGCTGCCAGTCAGCATGGAGCAGCCAGTCAGCATGGAGCAGCCAGAGTTGCCAGTCAGCATGGAGCAGCCAGAACTGCCAGTCGACCAGACACTTCCAGATCTGCCAGTCGACCAGATCTGCCAGTCGACCAGACTCTTCCAGATCTGCCAGTCGACCAGACTCTTCCAGATCTGCCAGTCGACCAGACTCTTCCAGATCTGCCAGTCGACCAGACTCTTCCAGATCTGCCAGTCGACCAGGGGTCGCCAGTCAGCCAGGAGCTGCCGCCCCTCTGTCCAGAGCTTCCGCCCCTCTGTCCCGAGCTGCCGCCCCTCTGTCCATTGAGAAGAGTTGCCATGGTGAGGAGGCCACGGAAGAGGATAAGGTGGGGGAAGACTAAGGTGAAGTGGGGGCCACGTCCAGCACCAGAGCCGCCACCGCGGACAGATGCCCACCCAGACCCTCCCCTATAGGTTCAGGTTTTGCGGCCGGAGTCCGCACCTTGGGGGGGGGGGGGGGTACTGTCACACCCTGACCATAGTTTACTTTGTATATTTCTATGTTTTGGTTGGTCAGGGTGTGAGCTGAGTGGGTATTCTATGTTTCATGTCTAGTTCTATGTTTGGCCTGATATGGTTCTCAATCAGAGGCAGGTGTTCGTCATTGTCTCTGATTGGGAACCATATTTAGGTAGCCTGTTTGGTGTTGGGTTTTGGTGGGTGATTGTCCTTAGTGTCCTGATGTCCTTGTTCTGTGTTAGTTTACACAAGTATAGGCTGTTTCGGTTTTCGTTACGTTTATTGTTTTGGTAGTGTTTGTGTTTAGTGTGTTTCTTCATTAAACATGGATCGCAATAGACACGCCGCATTTTGGTCCGACTCTTCTTCACATACAGAAAACCGTTACACTCCGCCCCATTACTATCCATCAGGGCATGACCAGACAGACCACTATGGCGCTCCATTCGCCTTCCAATCTCAGAGTGTTGGGCTACCATTCAGCAGGTGTAAAGTTAGGGATTAATTGGCCTCTGCATGTAAAACTTCCATGAGCACAGTGTGTAATCCAGACCCGCAGGGACTCTAGAGAGAGCAACACCACAGCCTGAGTATTCATTTACGAAAGGAGGATGAGTGAGATGGAGTAAAAGGTGAAAAACCAGACTGCAACATTTCCATGACAGAACTTGTGTGCGAGTCTGGATATACTTTACATATATCCATCCTTTTTTCCATCCCTCCATCTCTCTCCCACTCTATCCATCTATTCCTCCACCTGTCCATCTCTTTCTCTTTCTGCCTAGGGGAGCCTCATGAACAAAATGAACCTGGCTGTCTGATTTACGGCGACGCCATCTTTATGCGGCCATTAGGACACCTATAATCAGGCTCTGTGTTTACACTACTTTGTTCAGCAGAAATTGCTGCACCGATGGTCCCGGGAAGCACAGATGGGACACGGACACTTTTTCATCGCCTGTTCCATACGACAGCGCCCAACACATCTGGTATGCAGCGAGGAAACATCTTTGCACTAATTTGTTTGTCACTATATATTGAAAGGACTATCTGTCATTCTGCCATGCTTTGGTTGCGTCGCGGCGTGATGTTTGAAGACTTGGCTAGTCATAAGTTTCAGATGCGCGGCCACTCAGGACACACTTACAGGAGCAGCCCATCTGACTGATGGAAATGAACGGAGGAAAGATGAAAAAAATGATGAAATGTGTCCCTGATTTAAAGCAGACATAATTTCCCCATTAATCATCAGCGGTGTTTGAATTATGTTACTATGTTTTAATTCTTCCCACTGCGCAAGACAACAATAAGTATTTAGGAGACATTATGGTTACTGGAATACAACGGAAAGGGAATAAGCTACACTCTTCTCATGTGTCTGTAGTCATGTGACTTCTCACCAAAAATTAACGTCACGGGTAAACAAGAAACAAATACCAACTGGCACCACATTTCACAATATGGAGAACGAGAGATGTTTGAGTGTGAGGGGGGGGGGGCTAACTAACGCTGCATCCCAAATGGAACTCTATTCCCTATATAGTGCACTATTTTCACCAAAACCCTATGGACCCTGGTCAAAAGTAGTGCACTGTATCGGCAAATGGCATTTAGGATGTAAACTAACACTATGGTGTATTTCCCTCCATTCAGGCACTGACTGCCCTCTATATTTCACACAATCCTGCCGCTAGAAATTGCGATAAATATGAACTGACAGCTCATGATATCCCATTTCCAATCCTATGCTCCACACTAAGTGTGATTCAGAGTCAATTAAAGAACTGTTTGATGTTGATCCATTCAGACTCAGAAATTAAGCACAGGGCTGGTAGTATTTACTACTATGGTGTAGCACTGCTCTTGCCTGTGTGTGTGTGTGTGTGTGTGTGTGTGTGTGTGTGTGTGTGTGTGTTTGTGTGTGTGTGTGTGTGTGTGTGTGTGTGCTAACCTGTGTAGAGCATTCTACCATAAGGAAGAGAGGAAAATGTCAAATACAAACCTGTGCTGGTCGGGACGATGTGATTCTTTCTTTGTGATTTTTCCCTAGGCATTCTAAACTACAAAAATAAATTTAACGGGCCTGGGATGTACTAGTGCTGTTGATGTGGAATGTAAATGGCATTGGCACTAGTACAGAAATCTATCTTTTTCTTTGAACCAAACCAGATGCATTTATCAAAGGACAGCCACTTCGCACGTCCCTGAGAAGTACATTAATGTAGCAACGGGGATTAGGCTTGGCAATATCAGCTGCATTAGGGGAAGCATCCCAGAGAGCAGGGTGTCTTTTGTTATTGTATGTCTACATGTAAAATGCATTTTTAACATTCATTTAAATGGAGGAAGGGAAAGGTGCTTCTTCCTTTTGTGGTTGGCTAAGTGGTTCAAACTGGTCCAAAGTATATTGGAGGGTGAAAAGCAAACCTTTTTGAAGGAGTACTGTAGACATTAATGACAAATTGCTAAAGAAGAATGCTAAAAGCGTACCCGTGAATACATTACACTAGTCACAGATGAGGAGAGTAGAGTGGTGACTGCACATGGTCATTAGAATAAGAGTTCTCCTCTAGGGGATCTATTTTAACAAACCTAACGCAATGGTGAATCTAAGCGCTGGTGGTAGTGTAACGGATGTGAAACGGCTAGCTAGTTAGCGGTGGTGCGCGCTAAATAGCGTTTCAATCGGTGACGTCACTTGCTCTGAGACCTTAAAGTAGTGGTTCCCCTTGCTCTGCAAGGGCCGCGGCTTTTGTGGAGCGATGGGTAACGATGCTTCGTGGGTGACTGTAGTTGATGTGTGCAGAGGGTCCCTGGTTCACGCCCGGGTATGGGCGAGGGAATGGTCTAAAGTTATACTGTTACAGTAGCACTATAGGTTTGGGGGTGAGGCAGAAATATTTGAGCTATTTTCAAAACCACAATTATAGGCGCAGTTGCTGGTGGTGGTCTCGAAAGGGCCGTGTTTTGATGAATAAACTAGTTGTGGGTGTGTCGAGGCTTGGCCCCTCTCCTGCCAATCAGAACATGCTTCCTGGCTAAATACACTACAAAAGTATTAGTGGATTTGGCCATTTCAGCCACAACCCGTTGCTGAAAGATGTATAAAATCAAGCACATTGCCATGCAATCTCCATAGACAAACTTTGGCAGTAGAATGGCCCGTGCTGAAGAGTTCAGTGACTTTCAACGTGGCACAGTCATAGGATGCCACCTTTACAACAAGTCACTTAATCAAATATCTGCCCTGATAGAACTGCCCTGGTCAACTGTAAGTGATGTTATTGTGAAGTGGAAATGTCTAGGAGCATCAACGGCTCAGCCGCGAAGTGGTAGGCCACACAAGCTCACAGAATGGGACCGCCGATTGCTAAAGTGTGTAGCGCGTAAAAATAGTCTCTTCTCGGTTGCACTACCAAGTTCCAAACTGCCTCTGGAAGAAACGTCTGTCATGAGAACTGTTCGTCGGGAGCTTCATAAAATGTCTTTCATTGGCCGACCAGCCGTACACAAGCCTAAGATCACCATGTGCCAATGCCAAGCGTCGGCTGGAGTGGTGTACAATTTGCCGCCATTTGACTCTGGAGTAGTGGAAACACATTCTCTGGAGTGATGAATCACGCTTCTCCATCTGGCAGTCAGACAGACAAATCGGGGTTTTGGCGGATGCCAGGAGAACGCTACCTGCTCCAATGCATAGTGCCAACTCTAAAGTTAGTTGAAGAAGGAATACTGGTCTGGGGCTGTTGCTCTTGGTTCGGGCTTGGCCCCTTAGTTCGAGTGAAGGGAAATCTTAACTACAGCATACAATGACATTCTAGACGATTCTGTGATTCCAACTTTGTGGAAATAGTCTGGGGAAGGCCCTTTCCTGATTCAACATGACAATGCCCCCGTGCACAAAGCGAGGTCCAAACAGAAATGGTTTGTCTAGATCAGTGTGGAAGAACTTGACTGGCCTGCACAGAGCCCTGAACTCAACTCCATTGAACACTTTTCATTTAAAAAAAATTGGGGGTTAGATCAGCTTGAATATTGTAAATAGATTGTCTGCTGTCACACCCTGATCTGTTTCACCTGCCTTTGTGCTCGTCTCTACCCCCAACCAGGTGTCTCCCATCTCCCCCCATTTTCCTGTGTATTTATACCTGCGTTTTCTCTTTGTCTGTTGCCAGTTCATCTTGTCCCATCAAGTCTTACCAGTGTGTTCCCGTGTTTCCTGTGCTTTAGTTTTTGTTTATCCTCATCTTCCCCTTTCTGTCTGCCGTCCTATACCTGCCTGACTCTGATTTGGATTATGATTCTTTGCCTGCCTTGACTTACCTTTTGCATGCCCCTTGACCTATAATAAACTCAGACTCCTGTGTCTGCATCTGGGTAACAGCCTGAGCCTTGATAGTCTATCATTTCCAATCCCCAATATATTGTTTAGTAAATATATGTATACACATACACATACATGCACACATACAGTGGGGCAAAAAAGTACTTAGTCAGCCACCAATTGTGCAAGTTCTCCCACTTAAAAAGATGAGAGAGGCCTGTAATTTTCATCATAGGTACACTTCAACTATGAAATCACATTGTAGGATTTTTTTATGAATTTATTTGCAAATTATGGTGGAAAATAAGTATTTGGTGACCTAGCAACAAGCAAGATTTCTGGCTCTCACAGACCTGTAACTTCTTCTTTAAGAGTCTCCTCTGTTCTCCACTCGTTACCTGTATTAATGGCACCTGTTTGAACTTGTTATCGGTATAAAAGACACTTGTCCACAACCTCAAACAGTCACACTCCAAACTCCACTATGGCCAAGACCAAAGAGCTGTCAAAGGACACCAGAAACAAAATTGTAGACCTGCACCAGGCTGGGAAGACTGAATCTGCAATAGGTAAGCAGCTTGGTTTGAAGGAATCAACTGTGGGAGCAATTATTAGGAAATTGAAGACATACAAGACCGCTGATAATCTCCCTCGATCTGGGGTTCCACGCAAGATCTCACCCCGTAGGGTCAAAATGATCACAAGAACGGTGAGCAAAAATCCCAGAACCACACGGGGGGACCTAGTGAATGACCTGCAGAAAGCTGGGACCAAAGTAACAAAGCCTACCAGTAACACACTACGCCGCCAGGGACTCAAATCCTGCAGTGCCAGACGTGTCCCCCTGCTTAAGCCAGTACATGTCCACGCCCGTCTGAAGTTTGCTAGAGAGCATTTGGATGATCCAGAAGAAGATTGGGAGAATGTCATATGGTCAGATGAAACCAAAATATAACTTTTTGGTAAAAACTCAACTCGTCGTGTTTGGAGGACTAAGAATGTTGCAAGAACACCATACCTACTGTGAAGCATGGGGGTGGAAACATCATGCTTTGGGGCTGTTTTTCTGCACAGGGACCAGGACGACTGATCCGTGTAAAGGAAAGAATGAATGGGGCCATGTATCGTGAGATTTTGAGTGAAAACCTCTTTCCGTCAGCAAGGGCATTGAAGATGAAACGTGGCTTGGTCTTTCAGCATGACAATGATCCCAAACACACCGCCCGGGCAACGAAGGAGTGGCTTCGTAAGAAGCATTTCAAGGTCCTGGAGTGGCCTAGCCAGTCTCCAGATCTCAACCCCATAGAAAATCTTTGGAGGGAGTTGAAAGTCTGTGTTGCCCAGCAACAGCCCCAAAACATCACTGCTCTAGAGGAGATCTGCATGGAGGAATGGGCCAAAATACCAGCAACAGTGTGTGAAAACCTTGTGAAGACTTACAGAAAACGTTTGACCTCTGTCATTGCCAACAAAGGGTATATAACAAAGTATTGAGATAAACTTTTGTTATTGACCAAATAGTTATTTTCCACCATAATTTGCAAATAAATTCATTCAAAAATCCTACAATGTGATTTTCTGGATTTTTTTTCTTCTTATTTTGTCTGTCATAGTTGAAGTGTACCTATGATGAAAATTATAGGCCTCTCTCATCTTTTTAAGTGGGAGAACTTGCACAATTGATGGCTGACTAAATACTTTTTTGCGCCACTGTATATATACTGTATATATAAATATAAATACATATACATCGAACATCTTTGGGATGAATTCGAACGTCGACTGCGACTGCGAGCTGTTATATCAGCAAAGGGGGGACCAACTCCATATTAATGCCCATGATTTTGGAAGGAGATGTTCAACGAGCAGGTGTTCAGATACTTTTGGTCATGTGGTGAATGTGGTTGCTTCAAGTTGTGTATTTATGGTCCTTTAAGTATTGCATTGGCATCAACTCCAATTGGAATGTTAGTCCGTTATAGGCTAGTTTGTTAAATAGACTGCCCCACATTTGCGAAATATGCAGTCCACATTGTTCTAATCGCATTGCTTCAATATGGAAATACATTGTTAAACACGCTATAGCATTTGCACTGATATAGGGGCCTACAGTGTTGCCTAGGCCTACTGTAAATTGCAGTCTGGAAACGGACTGGAAACGGACATGTCAAACATAGTCAATAACCAAGGTTCTAATGAAATTCTAATAAAATAAAATTCTAATTAAAAAAACTTGTTTTAAATAGGCTATGTCTAAATAGAGTTCGTATAACACAGACAAGGCAACTAAGACTATGGAGAGTTTTACGCCCATTCAAAGAGAAAGGGGGAATATCCACTCACCGTTATACTGCTCGCAAATGTAATGTTTTCACTTCTCCAGAAATAGCAGGTGGAATTGCATTGCATTCGAGCCATGTAGCTTATATTATCACCCATGGATGGTGAATATTTCCAATACGTTTGGTTTTTAAATTAATGAAATGAAAAACAATCAATCTGCTTTTTAAACCAACAACAATATTTCTAAATAAAATCTGGTCAGAAGCATGATATCATAAATCGCTTCTCTCGTTCCATGGCACTGCGTGCACACGTAGGCCTAAATGTCTTTACCCATAACGTTCACAAGTCTATACAAACTACTAGGCTCCTGCCAATTGTATCGCTGCGTTGTGCAAGTATATATATATATATATATATATATATATATATATATATATGCAGTTGATATGGCGTTATAGGAGGATTCAATAGTTTGGAGGAGCGCGCGTTTTTGGTAATCTGACGCTGGGCGCTCTTTGAAAATGGGGATGGATAATTTACGTGAAGAAGCGAAATTAAGTATGCATGTATGTGAATTTTAAATAATGAAAAAGCACGAGGGCAAAACCTCCCAAATGTTTCAAAGCACCCTCAGTAGACCAACCCCTTTATTCATAAGCTACTTGGCTATTTTTTGTGCCCTTGTAAATAATACAACTGTGGGATTTTTTGCACGGATACGTGGTGAAAGGGTTTCGTTGTATTTCTCCTGCGAATGGTTCTTTACGGTTTCACTGATGTGGAACGCTCGTCACCGTCACCGTGTCCTAATGCTGCTAAGAGCGTGTCCTCTGTCAGAATCAAGTGTCATGGATCACATAGACCCTGGGGTATGTTAAGGCCAACAGTGTTGCCTAAGTCACACACACACACACACCTTCACTCAAATAGGTCTCCATCTGAACTCCAAGTCGACTCAAAATGAACTTCAGACAAAGTGCAAACTCTGTTTAAGTGCAGTGCAATACAGTTTTCTAGTCCCAAATCAATGTGCCTTATGTCAGGACAATCCGTTGCATTTGTCAGGAGTGTACATTCTCTCAGAATTACTGTACATAAACAGTTATGATCAAATCAATAGAGGCATGTGCATGTGGCCAAATCATTAGGACAGAAATATAGAGGGAAATATATAGCCTAACATCAGCCTGAAGCTTTATGCAACACACAAATATTAAAGTTCACCATTCACATATTGTTGTTTGTCTCTCATACATTCAACTACGTACTTGGAGACTTACACAATACACTGGCAACACACTGGCTGACTGACGTGGTTTGTACCCTTCACATTGCTACTCTGCAGCGGGCGTTGAATAGCTGGGAGATGAGCGAGGCCCTTAGTAAGACACACTGGTTGAATTGGTGAAGAGGGCTTCATTTGTGCTGCCTTCATGGCTTCTTTGACTTTGAAGTGCACGGCACACCTGACTCATATCTGTATCTGAACCACTAACTGACTGGTGTGTTAGTGCTCATTTCCGTTCCTCCCTTTGAAGCACTGAGAGACAGAACTATTTTCAGAGGCCCTAAAATCCCACTTCACATTATTATAGAGGAATTATGCCTGCAGTGTGTGTATGCAGAGATCTCTCTCACACTCAGTCAGTGTGTGGACTTAATATAGCGCTCAGTAACTGTAGTATACATCAGCTAAACCTAGCATAGATGACTCCAAAATGACTCTGTCTATAATGTGTATTCCTACCCTTTCTGTTTTAAGCTTACCATATGTTTCCCAGTCGAGACAGTTCACTCATATATTATGACAACATTTTGTGATGTTTTTGTTTGTTGTGGTGTTCGGCAGGTTTGTCGGAGTTACGTAGCCAAAGTCCACGCCCCTTCGTCAGTGATTGTTCGTTGTCATTCGATGATATGCAACTAGTTTTCATGCATTTTTTTCACTTGAGAAATACTGCACCAAATATCTTATTTAGATGTAAAAAAAAATCTCTCTCTCTCTCATAAAGAAGCAAGCAGTATATGTGTTCTGTAACCCTGAGGCTGCTTGATTTACACTGGCCTCCCTCCCACCCCTGAGGGGGAATGATCAGTAAAGACACCCCTCTGTCTCATGCTGCCTGTCTTCACACACAACACACTGGCTATAACCCCTTATATTCAGACACTGTGTCTACACTATAGCTATACCATCTGGGAATAAAGAAAAGCCTTTTCTACCTCAACATAATTCTGTCTGACACCTTTATGCTCAGTGACTTTTACCTACTACAATGCCAATTTTACTGTACGTCAACCACAGAGGAGGCTCCTCAGAGGAGGAAGGGGAAGACCATCCTCCTCAGTAAAAACATTGAAAAAATGATAATTTTTAGATAAAACTATACTAAATATATTCACGTGTAACCAAATAATTGATTAAAACACACTGTTTGCAATGAAGGTCTACAGTAGCCTCAACAGCACTCTGTAGGGTAGCACCATGGTATAGTCAGAGGACAGCTAGCTTCTGTCCTCCTCTTGGTATATTGACTTCAAATCAAACCCTAGGAGGCTCTTGGTTCTCATCCCCTTCCATAGACTTACACAGTAATTATGACAACTTCCGGAGAACGTCCTTCAACCTATTGGAGCTCTTGCAGCACGAACTGACATGTTGTTCAACCAATAAAAAAATCAGATAATTAATCTAGTACTGAAAGCATAAGCTACAGTTAACTAGCACTGCAGTGCATACAATGTGGTGAGTAATTGACTCAAAGAGAGAGAAAGACAATAGTTTAACAGTTTTCAACAAATTAATTTCTTAAAAAATGAAGAAGCAAGAGAGAGATTTCGTCATTTTTATTTCACTTTCAGTTTCCTTTACGTAGCTAGCAAATGGAGCTGATTAGTTTAGTTACTCAAACAGCCGGCTCAACCAGAGGAATGCTATGTTAGCTAGCTGGCTATAACTATCCAACACAACACTGGAACTCTTCCAAGTCAAGGTAAGCTTTTGGTTTTATTAACTTATTGCCACCGGGGCCCGCCGGTGTAACTGTTTACTGACTATACACTGTAAGGTTACTCCATTATTGTAGCAAGTTTACTAACATATTAGTTCTATTAGCTATGTTGACTAGGACGTTACTTTAGCTAATATGGGGGACAACGATGCGGGCTGTATTTTATGACATGGTTTGGCTTGGAACGTTTTTTTTCCGCCTGGTCACATACAGCTGATGTGTTGTTCATTGAAGTCCACAAACGAAGGGAAAAGGTGAGAGTGCATGGAAGCGAGAAGGAATACAACGTGGCTGCTATAAAAGTGAACTGTGTTAATGTGTGATCAGGGGTTTATTAAATGTCATCTCAAATGTTTCTATCGACCTGTGTGCACTTACGTTGTACACTTCTATTCATAGGCTAGGTTATAGCAACCTCATGATGGGTATGTGGAAAATGTTTTATTATGTAGCAGCCTAAACCTATCGATGTTACATTGAACTGGGTGAATGGAATTTGAATGACAGTCATCCAACATGCTGTAAAAGAAATAAGGCCATGCTCATGAAAAGAAATTGTCCTCCCTCATCATAAACGGCACCGACCGCCACCGGTCAACCAGCTTTGGTTTTCTCTATGCACCTGATGTGTGCAATTAATAGGATAAACCACATGACTGAAGCTCACTATCGCAAAATCATCTCAAAACAGTAGAGTGCAGTACACCAATCGGTGCTTTTAATAATGGCAGTTTCAGATTGATATCCTGAGGTTTCAATGATAAGTAACATATGCAGTAGTTGAGAACTGGCTGACCAATCTTGTTTCGAAGTGTATGCAGATTCAGGAACTTGCAGGTACTAGATGTGTCACAGCTCCCTACACAATGTTGAGCTGTTGAGCTTCTGGTGCAATGAACAGTGTGTGTTCTTTAAAAAAATTATTATTATATACTGTATATATTATATATATTTTTTTTTACAACAGCCCAACCTTGGCCTGTCCTGTTGCAGGGCTCATCTCCCTTCCTGCACACGCACGGATGCACTTTCACACGCACTTTCTCTCTCTCACACACACACACACACACACACACACACACACACACACACACACACACACACACACACACACACACACACACACACACACACACACACACACACACACACACACACACACACACATTCCATTCCTGCTTGCGGACGTGTTTTGGATGAGACTAGCTGACCTCCACCTCTGCCTCTCCACAGATCCCAGGAGCATTCTAATCGACCTGCTAAAAGACTGCCGACCCCTGGGTCAGACACTCACCAGGGTCAGCCTGTTTCGTAGGTAAATGATTCAAGGTTGAAATGGATAGATGCACTGATGGATCTGTGTGCATCAATTCAGAATCTCACTTACTGACATCCTCCTGACTATCAATCTCTGATTTCTGAAAAGACGATGAGTAAAACAACATAGAAGAGCATAGATTTGGAGCAGGGGTGTCAAAACTCAAATTCCTGGAGGGCCGTGTGTCTGCTGATTTTTGTTATTCCCTTTCAATTCGTGCCTTATTAAGGCCATCCAGGAATTGAGTTTGACAACCCTGATTTTGAGTGTGAAGTTGTACTGTGAGAAAGTGTATGTGGGTGACCAATTTGAGTCCCTCTCTCAACCAACCTTGCTGGCCTGAGTTGAACTGTGTTGAAGCATACTGCTTTTTACTGTATTGAATATGTGACAGGACCTTAACTGGTTCTGCTTGGCTCACCAGGAGCCACCACCCTCAGAATCTCATATCAACACGTCAGATTGACTGGGATTAACCAAGGGCCAACAGGGAAGCCTATAGGGTTGGCTGACTGGAGAAATATTGTTACACAGGACATAGTCCCGGCGAAGACCCAGTTTGGGGTCGAACGTTGTCTATTAAACATTATACCAGTGTGTGGGTGAACTTTCTGTTCAACATTATCCTCTCTGATACTGCATATATATAAAAAAAAAAATACCTTTATTTAACTAGGCAAGTCAGTTAAGAACAAATTGTTATTTACAATGACAGCCTATATGACTACAGTTGAAGTTGGATGTTTTCATACACTTAGGTTGGAGTCATTAAAAACTTGTTTTTCAACCACTTCACAAATTTCCTGTTAACAAACTATAGTTGTGGCAAGTCGGTAGGGACATCTACTTTGTGCATGACGCAAATCATTTTTCCAACCATTGTTTACAGACAGATTATTTCATTTATAATTCACTATATCACAATTCCAGTGGATCAGAAGTTTAACACTAAGTTGACTGTGCCTTTAAACAGCTTGGGAAATTCCAGAAAATTATGTCATGATTTTAGAAGCTTCTGATAGGCTAATTGACATAATTTGAGTCAATTGGAGGTGTACCTGTGGATATGTTTCGAGGCCTACCTTCAAACTCAGTGCCTCTTTGCTTGACATCATGGGAAAATCAAAAAATAATTGTAGACCTCCTGAAGGTACCAGGTCCTAAGTCCTGTAGACTTCCTGAAGGTACAACGTTCATCTGTACAAACAATAGTACGCAAGTATAAACACCATGGGATCACACAGCCTTCATACCGCTCAGGAAGGAGACGCGTTCTGTCTCCTAGAGATGAACATAATTTGGTGTCCTCTGGTCTGATGAAGCAAAAATAGAGCTGTTTGGCCATAATGACGATCATTATGTTTGGAGGAAAATGGGGGAGGCTTGCAAGCCGTAGAACACCATCCCAACAGTGAAACATGGGGGTGGCAGCATCATGTTGTTGGGGTGCTTTGCTGCAAGAGGGACTGGCGCTCATCACAAAATAGATGGCATCATGAGGTAGGGAAATTATGTGGATATAGTGAAGCAACATCTCAAGACATCAGTCAGGAAGTTAAAGCTTGGTCGCAAATGGATCTTCCAAATGGACAATGACCACAAGCATACTTCCAAAGTTGTGACAAAATGGCTTAAGTACAACAAAGTCAAGGTATTGGAGTGGCCATCACAAAGCCCTGACCTCAATCCTAGAGAAACTTTGTGGGCCGAACTGAAAAAGTGTGTGTGAGCAAGGAGGCCTACAAACCTGACTCAGTTACACCAGCTCTGTCAGGAGGAATGGGCCAAAATTCACCCAACTTATTGTGGGAAGCTTGTGGAAGGCTACCAGAAACATTTGACCCAAGTTAAACAATTTAAAAGCAATGCTAACAAATACTAATTGAGTGTATGTAAACTTCTCACCCACTGGGAATGTGATGAAATATTTTATTCTCTCTTCTATTATTCTGACATTTCTCGTTCTTAAAATAAAGTGGTGGTCCCTAACTGACCTAAGACAGGGAATTTACTAGGATTAAATGTTAGGAATTGTGAAAAACTGAGTTTAAATGTAGTTGGCTACGGTGTATGTAAACGTCCGACTTCAACTGTGTATGAATATGCGCAAAGCATCCCACTGAACATACACAATAAATGGAAGACACTAGGCTAAATTTGTATTATGTGTTGGGTGAACTAAGCTAACTCTCTTTTTTTTTAATGCTGTACTTCATTAGAGAACAGTTTGAAAGGTTGGTGGTACATTTCATGCTGGGTGATTTCATGTTAGCTGTGTTGCTCATGATATTGAGGAAGAGCGTTGGGATTAATAACATGGCAGCCAACGCTGGCTGGTTATTGGCTGCTGTAGAACGAGTTAGAATGTATTTCTACCACCGAGCGAGGACCTGTTTGTTGAGATAATTGCATTCTCAAAGGACGCGAACGGAAAACATAAATTAATTTCTAGCTGGAAGTAACAGACAGGATTTATGCTTTCATGGGGCGGGTTCGTTTACAGAACAAATAAATTAGATGTTTTAAAAAAATTAATTATGTTTCTTCATGTCATTAAAGAGTATCAGTTATCTGATGACTTTGAAATATACACTCATGGTTGTCTGATGCGTTTTGATGACAAAGTAAATCACCCTCTTACAGGAATGCATAATAATGAATACAGTGGTAGAAGGAATTAAACATCACTATATTAGAGTGACTGGTTTAACTATGGACGCTATGTATTGCAATACAATATGCTGGCCTGGGCTGGCCTAGACATGTACAGTATGTTGGGGTATGGAATCGCAACAATTCAGAGGAGTTGGAGGAGGACGTTGTTATACTACGAACAGTATAACCTCAATAGATGAAAAACAATCAAATGAATACATGAAAAACAATAGGGTACATTTGAAAAATAGCTGTTTAAAAAAAACGACATGACGCCCAACATGCATGGTCTCAATGTGTCAGTAGATATGGTTGGCTACCATTTGATCTTTAATACTGTGGGATAATGTAGGTCTTATTTGAATGACCTGCTTCTTAATCCATGCCAAGGAGAGCAGAAAATACTCATTTGACACGGCTAACTTTTATCTGCTCTGTTGTAATTAGGAAAACCTCATTAAGTTCATTAAGTCATCCTTTGTGTTCAAGGATTTGTTTTACATACGCCACCAACGCTGCCTGCCCGCCAGGCAGTGAATTAGCCTAGTGCTAACTCTTTGAATTAGCCTAGCGCTCCCTAGCTCTTTGTCTTTTACCAGACAGAGTTAAAGGAAAAATTCCATAAAAAACAATATATATATATATTTTTTTTTATTAGTCCATTGTTGCTACAGTCCCAAAATGTTTTGCATGTCAGTAGTCAAGTTATCAAGATAATAGATTTTCAAGAAGCAGTGTCACTTGTCACATCATCATAATGATGCATTTGCTTCTTAAAAGTCCAAGATCTTGAAAACCTGACTGCTGACATGTAAAACATTTTATTTGGATTAGATTTTTTTGGGGCCCTGCCTTTTACCAGACACAGCTATCAATTCACTCTTTTTATTGTGTATAGTTTTGGCATTTTATGCTTTAATGGATAGAGGAGAGACAACAGGAAAAATAGATAGACTTTTTCTGAAAAAGCAGTGGACTGTATTCTGGTGACCTGCTAGACCAGGGGCTTCCCAAACTTTTTCACTCGGGGCCCCCCATCCCGTGTGTGCTCACGCACGACATCTACTGTTCATGACACAAACTGTTCACACATCTCTTATTGATAGAGAGAATTTTGTAGGGTTAAAGCTTATTTCATACAATTCTACACATTTTGTCATGGGGTGCAAAGAATTTTCATACAATTCTACACATTTTGTCATGGGGTGCAAAGAATTTTCATACAATTCTACACATTTTGTCATGGGGTGCAAAGAATTTTCATACAATTCTACACATTTTGTCATGGGGTGCAAAGAATTTTCATACAATTCTACACATTTTGTCATGGGGTGCAAAGAATTTTCATACAATTCTACACATTTTGTCATGGGGTGCAAAGAATTTTCATACAATTCTACACATTTTGTCATGGGGTGCAAAGAATTTTCATACAATTCTACACATTTTGTCATGGGGTGCAAAGAATGTTCATACAATTCTACACATTTTGTCATGGGGTGCAAAGAATTTTCATACAATTCTACACATTTTGTCATGGGGTGCAAAGAAATTTCTTGCAATTCTATACATTTTGCCATGTCTAATGTGTGATGTGATATTTGTATGATAAAAAAATTACAAGGCTATCTATGGGCTAAAAAAACGTATAAACAAAAAGTTAGGTATGCCATGACTGACATGACAAGAGGAACCGATGATGCACTACCCCATTTCAAATCGCATTCTACTATTTCAACTTTAAAGAGGAAGTTTAAATCCAGACTGAAAAAAAAAAAATTAAAAGAACATTTTGGGAACCACTGAGCTAGACCACCTAAGGCCAAAGCAGGGCCCTTTTTATGGGTCATAATATGGTAACACCATGTCTCCACATTCAAACAGGGACCTTTCCATTAACCCATTAACGTCCAACTATATTTAGTACAATATCAAAATGCCCCACAGAATTCATTCTTTTTGGTGTAAATGGATGACATTTGGAGTCAGCATAGCTAGTACAAGTGTCTTAAAAGGACAGATACAACCATAAAATGTATAAAAAGTAACACCTCCAGTGTCAAAAAAATATTTTCCTTATAAATGATGTTTTTTTTTTTTTTAATCTTCAGATTTGTCCATCAGTTAGCAAGGACATTATACATTTCCGTTATAGACATGGGTTAATCTGGTTCTTGGTTGAGGGGGAATACCCTGTTTGGCCCTGGGGTGGCCATGGTAAGAGCTATGGTAACAGATGACTACACACCACCACCAAGGAACCCTCTTAGTTTTGGCTCCTGCACCCAATGATTCCAATTTTGGTGATAGTGAAAGCAGTGATTCATCATCTGCTGTATTACTTAGTGGGCTGAGAGCAGTGGGCCATTCATCTCCCACCCTGGCCCCTGCTGCCACAGCCCAGAGGCCCAGCGCCAGGGAGACGCCACCACTGCACTGAAAGAACAGCATACACACCTAGACACACACACACGCACGTCTGGCCCGCATGGCCTCCCCTGCCAGGACTCAACACAGTGCTGTGCTGATAAGACTGACAGGCACTTAGTTTAAAGACGGGGGAAAACAATGTGTACCTCAGTGGGAGAGGTTGACATACTGTACAGCAGAGTGCAGACTTATATAATACTTTTCAATGGCCACAAAATCTATCTAAAGGAAACACTATACCAGTCTCTATGCAGGATTTACAGCACAAATGCTCTTTAGTTCTACATTGAGAGGAATTACATGCCTCTAGGGGGTTACAACATACCACAACCACCAGAGATCCACATGCAAATGTTGCAATGCTAATGCATCCTGCCAGGTACTGTAACTAGCCTGGAATCCAAGCCAATTAAATGCTTCCTTCATGAATTTGGTTTGGATGATCATAGATTCAGTTGGCTTTCAGGTAACAGGCAAAAGTGGAGATGAGCGCAAGGAGACAGGCAGTGCCAACCTGTTTTCCATTTAACCTACTGATATCCATGGAGGGGGGGGGGGGGGGTGTAGGTTGCTGTAGGAGATGCCAATAGCCCAAAGTACACAGCTAGAACTGGTGGGAAGCACAAAACAATTTCACGCACCCTGTGGGAGCGGGGCCGGGGCTATGGGACTGAGGCATGGCCCAAACCTAACGCATGCTGCTTCCCTGACTTCAATTAGTGTTCCACTTTAGCCCTCCACCAGACTCCAGCAGGCCCCAGCACACTGCCAACCGCACCATGAACAACCAGCAGAGACACTCTCTTAGGAAAGTGCAATCTGTCGCCTCTCCGTCACACTCACCTGACGTAGTCTCCCCAAACACAAACACACCTCAACTGACTCGCACATACTCACACACCTCACCTGACTCACACACACCTCACCTAACTCCCTTTCCCTCACTCGCAAGCCACCCTTGTGTGTGTATGTATGCACGTTCCTGTTCTGCTGAGTGCTCTATTGTGTCTTCCTCCCCATCACCACCACACACACAAACAGACCACACACACACCACCACTATGTTTGCTCCTCATTAACCTTTGAGCAGATAAGTCTGTTTTAACTCCGTGTTTGAACAGCCTCTCTGAAGTATTGCTCTACGTTGATACAGAAAACAGATTATCTTTTTTCATCTCTCTCTCTCTCTCTCTTTTTCTTTTAATCTCTCTCTCTTTTCATCTCTCTTTTCTTCTCGCTCTCTTTTCTTCTCTCTCTCTCTCTCTCTCTCTCTTCTTCTCTTTCTCCTTTCTCTCTCTTTTCTTCTCTCTCTCCTCTCTTTTCCTCTCCCTTTTCTTCTCTCTGTCTCTCTCTTTTCCTCTCTTGCCCTCTCTCTTCTTCTCTCTCTTTCTCTTCTTCTCTCTCTCTTCCGCTCCCTCTCTCTCTCTTTCCTTCTCTCTTTTTCTTTTTTCTCTCTCTCTCTTTTTCCTTCTCTCTCTATCTTTTACCTCTTTTCCTCTCTCTCTCACTTTTCCACTCTCTCTCTTTTCTTCTCTCTCTTTTCTTTCTCTCTTTCTCTCTCTTTTCTTCTCTCTCTCTTTTCTTCTCTCTCTTTCTCTCCCCCCCCTCTCTCTCTCACCCCCCTTCACTCTCTTCCATTAGATTTGAGAATTCAATTTTACTCACAACTCCCCAATCTCCATAAATCTAGCACCTGGGATATCCTTTAATTACATGGAGAGATATTCTGGAGCAGCGGTTAGCGCGCCGCCTGCCTGGCACTGCTAACAAGGTGAAAAGGTGTGTGTAATGGGTGGCAAGAAAACTCACTGAGTAATTGTTAATATCATGTTAGCGCTTTGTCTCTCTTTCGTCCACGTTTCTTTCTCCCCAATCGGGATACAGACTACAGTACATATGCTTGTTAGAAGCGCTGAGGTAAAAGGCAGTTAATTTATCTGGAGTGTAAAGTCTGTTAGTCTGCCAGCTGTGTGTTGTGTTGTGGATAAAGGTGATGGGTTCACTGTACCAGGCTGCTGGGTAAACACTCAGGTTACGTCCCAAATGTCACCCTATGAGCCCTGGTCAAAAGTAGTGCACTAAATAGGGAATAGGATGCCATTTAAGACGCAGCCTCGGTTTGTTCTACCAGACGTTGTTCCGAGCCATGGAGAGAGAGAGTTGGGTAAATATGAACTGAGACTGTGTAAAGATAATTGGCAGGAGGTGATTATTTGTATCTGTATCAGAGGTTATTATTTTAATGACAAGATCAGATGAGATGCAGAGAAAACATTTGCACATGTATACACACGCGCACACACAGGCACACACGCACACACACATACCCGCTGCCGATTCCCCTTCAAGCAGGCTTATAGAATGACCAAATAGCCAACAACATAATCTTTCCAAACAGCCAGTGATCTTGAAAAAGTGCTCCCATTAAATCAATTAGGGTGATATTGTGTAAGCCAAATTTAGCTCCAATACAAGCACATCCATGTGAGTCGGTCAGAAATAGTGCATGTTTGATACAAAGAGTGCCCTGTATAGGGACACAGCTGCACTAACTGATGATTTTACCCTGTGTAGTGTTTGGTTATTGGACGAGGGATAAATTCCCGATAAACAAAGTCATTTATTATGATAAAGGTTTCACACTTCAGAAATACTTGCATTAGCTGTCATGACAAGGAAAGCTGTGAATCACACATTATATGACAGTATTACAGTACATTACAGTATTTGTTTCACAGTAAGCCAAAGGCTGGGAATTAGACTGGGACAATGTAGCACAAATAATACAGTTGATAATACAATTATCTGGAAGACGACTGTATGTATGAATTGTGCAAGACTGTGAAAGGATTTCACAACTGCCAAAAATAACTACTTAAATAACAGTGTATAATAGGATTCTTTGAATGTTCTATGTGGAGATTATATGCCTCTTAGATAATCATCTGTAGAAATGTTTAAAACATCATAGGGAGACAATTCCAGGATAACAATTATATTATTATTAGAACAAAGAGGACAAGATGACGAATCGCGATAATTATTCAACTTTTGCCTCATCCTGTCATTCCAATTAAAATGCTACACTTCAAAAAACAGCATAAATGTTTAAATATTTTGTAATTGGCAGCACTACACATCTTTCCAAACTTCAATAATAAAAATATGTCATATTTTCATGTCTCAAAAGTCTTGATTAACTGTAGACTGATTCATCTCTGACAGCTGGCTAGCTAATATTGCGTTGCCATTTTGTTTTGTTTACACATTGGTGTGATGTTGATCACTGGTCTGGTTAGGAACCCAGATGTTTGTCCCACATGGATTCCTTCCTACTGTCTGTCCCAACATACTGAAACACAGCTCTCCTCACAGGCCCCTACAGAGTCAGACACCAGCCTCTCTAGATGTACACTAGTTTGTTACTACACCAATAAATGACAATATCCATCCGGACCTTTTGCCACCTAGGAAGTGTGTGTGACTGGACCTTCTCAAATAGTATTTGAATACCCCTGTTCTATACCATATTTCTGTCTAACAATAGTAGTAGTTCATACATTTGGGCGGGGGGGGGGGGTCATGAGATAATTTTTGGGGGAAGCTCTGCATCAGTACACTACTGTCTCTACACAGCTAAGCGAGAAAGGCGGAACAGGCTCCACCAATCACGACTGATGTTTTTCATTTGAATGTTGGATAATGTTCATTCAACAGTTTTTCTCAATCGCGTTCCAAGCAATTTTGGGATCCGTGTTGAAATGTATCTATAGCACAACAGCAACAATCCAACTCTCAAGTACATTTTCAGAACTTCTGATAGTTTTCTTGCCCGTTCCTGACTTTCGTATCTTTAGACCACCTTTCGCAAAACATTAAATGCACCATGTCATCAGGGAATATAAAAATCACTGTTAAGTGTTTTGTTCACAGAACATTAACACATTGTTTTCATCAGAAGAGAAATGTGTCCAATTGTGTTCGCGGTTTCCAGCACTCAGTAAATACTAGAGCATGACATTCATCTCATCAGTGTCTACCATACACAATATATGGAAAGATCTAGGCAATGGGGACTGTCTAACTGTTCAGATTTTGTACAATATTGCAGAGAATGACGTTGGGTTACTTCTAAGTAACTTTAGGTTATTCCTAAGTCATCATCTCATCATTCTGATCTTCCATTATAGAGCTTTGCTTCGGTGTGGATTGAGGTCTATACACTCATATCAGTTGTGTTCCTCCATTGTATTCACCTTCCCTTATTTCTATTGTGGATTGTGTTTCTGTGCGCCAATGGAAAATCGACAAAACGATGACCAAACCAACCTTTGTATTCAATACATGGAATTGGATTGTGATGATGCCAATAAATGAATCATGCACACAATGTGCTTATTTGTTATACATTTTTTTATCAGGAATAATATTTGATTTGATGTGTATGAAATTGTTTGTTGAAATATGCATAAAAGGAGAGTAATTACCCATAATTATGCACCTTTGGATAGTTGTTCTTCTAATTTTGATTATCTTGATTTAGGGACTGTGAAGAAAATGTATTGATCTACTGGGATTTAAAAACACAGGATAACTTTCTGTTTGGTCTGCTTGCCAAGAGATAAGTATGGTTGTGTTCATTTTTTTGCAGACTGTCGTGTTGTTTGGATGAATGTATTTGCAATTTTACGGTATAGTATCATTTTGATGAACATATTTATGTTTTGAGAAGGCAACTACATTTTGAAAATAAATGTATTGTTTCATAAAAGGCCACAGAGTTCTGTGTCTTGTGGACTATGTTTTGAAAATCGACAACATTGTTCCAAAAAATGCTTGTCAGCCAGTCAGCCAGTCAGCGAGTCAGCGAGTCAGCGAGTCAGCCAATCAGCCAGTCAGCGAGTCAGCCAGTCAGCGAGTCAGCCACTAAGCCAGCCAGCGTAAAGTCATTAGGCTGCTGTAAATATACAGACAGACATAGGAAGCCTATTTTAACTCCGTGTTTGAACAGCCTCTCTGAAGTATTGCTCTACGTTGATACAGAAAACAGATATCCATCAATATCCATCCATTCATTCTCTCCCTCTCTCTCTTTCGCTGTCTCTCTTCCCCCAATATCCGTCAAACTCTCTCTCTCTCTCTCTCTCTCTCTCTCTCTCTCTCTCTTTCCTACATCTGCCACAAAAAGCTCCTCACCTTCCAATGCGATTTCAGTAGCCCAGAGTGTGTGTTTGTGTGCATGCACAGGTGTATGTGTGTCAAGCGTGTGTGTGTGTCTGTCTGTGTTCAGATAGCGGTGAGTGGACAGCAGGTTCTCTCACCTCTGTTTTGACACTGATTTAACATATGGCTAAACCGTTGCAGATAACAACAGTGTACACTTTCCTGGTCCAGACAGATAACATCCACATTCATTACCACACAGAACCATGTTGGTGTAAGCTCTTAGAAAAACGGACTCTTGCACAGCAAATCGTTCTAACGCCCATGTTTGGAAAATAAAGGGCAAGCTCAATCCATTCCATTCAAAAATCCAATGTTGATTTAAAAAAAGTGGGTTAGCTCTTTTGATCAGCGTAACCAAGAAAGGTTCAAATAGTCCTGCTGAAAGTACTATTTAGTATGATTGAGATTATGTGGTAAAAATAAGTGTCATGCAGATCAATTATTTTAACTGCATTTTCCTGAAATGATGGGGTCATTTAAATTATAAGCCTTCTTATTTTGCCCATAAGGTTGTTTATTATTATTTGACTAATGTCCAACTCATGTTCTGTGGTCGTACTTATTCCACTAGCGATTTCTCCTCACTCCTCCTAACATCCTTAAATGAATGTTCCACTTAGAATTAATGACTTCCTCATTGTTTACAAATTGGATTGTGTAAGAAAACACCAGACCTGGATAGAGGATCTACGTGAACACGTCTGTTAGTACTGCACTGGGATCAGTTCCGCTAATGGTCCAGACAGATACCCAGTTAAACCGCTATTGAGAGCGGTATTCACACACACATATGCGCACACACGCGCGCACACACGCGCACGCACACGCACGCACACGCACGCACACATGCACGCACACACGCACACACACCTTGAAATCAACACCTTCCTAGCATTACACAGCAGAGCAGTGTACAGGGTAAATGTATTGCAAAGCCTCCCGAGACAATATTATCTCTTAAGCACAGACAAATTGTCTCTTTGTTTAAGGACATGAATATTTTTCAAAAACATTATGGAAATCCCCAAAAAATAAGCACTCAAAGGGAAGCTAAAGTGCCACTTATGGATACTGCCAGTGCATTGCATTGGCAATATAAATTTTCTCATTAAATGGGTCTTTCTTTTCTCTCCCGGCCGACTCAGCTGCAGACTGGATCAAGTGAAGGTTGTTTCGTCCTCTCTCTCTCTCTCTCATGGCCTACATTCTGATGGGAGGGCTAATTGCATAATTTGTTTCAGAATTAACAGCTAATAGCTCTTAATAGCTCTCCCTCGCTCTTTCTCCCTCACTCGCTCTCATCCCAATTTTACTAGTATTTGCTGAGGTTTTGGACAATGAGGCACCAAAACCATGCAAAAATTACATTTTGCAGCAAAAGAAAAATAATCATTCATCAGCCTTTAGTGGTTATTGAAACTAATAGCATTTTGGATAATATGATTTCTAGGAACTAATTCCAATACAATCTCAACCTCTTCTTTAAAACGCAATGAGGATATGAGATAATTAACATACATTACCAGAAACAAAACGGACTTCACTCTATCACTATGCTCACCCTCTGGACATTATTCCATTACTTTCTTATCAATATACACTGAGTGTACAAAACATTAAAAACACCTTCCTAACATTGAGTTGCACCCCCTTTTACCCTCAGAACAGCCTCAAATCGTTGGGGCATGGACAAGGTGTCGAAAGCGTACCCCAGGGATGCTGGCCCATGTTGACTCTAATGCTTCCTGCAGTTGTGTCAAGTTGGCTGGATGTCCTTTGGGTGGTGGACCATTCTTGACACACACGGGAAATTGTTGAGCGTGAAAAAACGTTCTTGACACATACCTGTGCGCCTGGCACACTACCATACCCCATTCAAAGGCACTTAAATATTTTGTCTTGCCCATTCACCCTCTGAATGGCACACAATCCATGTCCTCAATAGTCTCAAGGCTTAAAAATCCTTCTTTAACCCATCTCCTCTCCTCCATCTACACTGACTGAAGTGAATTTAACAAGTGGCATCAATAAGGGACCATAGCTTTCACCTGGATTCACCTGGTCAGTCTATGTCATGGAAATACACCCAGTGTACTGTATATACACATGGTATTTTTACCATATCAATCTATAAAGGCATGTTATACTGTACAATCAATACAATCTGGTAATGGCCACATTCTAACAGCAACATCCCTAAGACTTCCTGGGTTCCATTTGAGACGATTGGAGGAATGAGGGTGAGGTTTTCAGGGTTGCAGGGAATAGAAGGATCCAGGATAGAAGAGTCTGAGGCCAGACTAACAGTTCTTAGGAGGCTGGCTGCTAAATCAATCCCCTCTCAAACCAGGCAATAACCTCCACTGTCTGCTCTCTCTCGATGTGATAACCAAACTGAATTTCAAAACTAAATCAAACAAACACAAGGATAAAGAGACTGAGACAGGGGGGATAGAGAGAGAGAGAGAGAGAGCACAAAGAGACTGACTGGCTGGGATTCAATCAATACTTTGATCTTGCTGTCAATCACCAGCACTATTAACCTACGGGCAGAGAGGTGGCTGTTCTATCTGTTTATCAGTCCTGCCCACATCAACAACTGACAGGCAGGGACACCCAAAGCACAGACGGCCATTTTAACACAAGGGGTTAAAATGTGTTGCCAGCCTGTCAGACCAACCATGACTGTGCAGAAAATGTATGACTTGAGCTACCATACAGTACCAGTCAAAAGTTTGGACACACCTATTCATTCAAGGGTTTTTGTTATTTTTACTATTTTCTACATTGTATAATAATAGTGAAGATATCAAAACTATGAAATAACACATGGAATCATGTAGTAACCAAAAAAGTGTTCAACAAATATATTTTAGATTCTTCAAAGTAGCCACCCTTTGCCTTGATGACAGCTTTGCACACTCTTGGCATTCTCTCAACCAACTTCACCTGGAATGCTTTTTCAACAGTCTTGAAGGAGTTCCCACATATGCTGAGCACTTGTTGGCTGCTTTTCCTTCACTCTGCGGTCCAACTTATCCCAAATCAAATCAAATCAAATTGTATTAGTCACATGCGCTGAATACAACAGGTGTAGTAGACCTTACAGCGAAATGCTTACTTACAAGCCCCTAACCAACAATGCAGTTAAAACATATATATATAATGAATAAGAATAAGAAATAAAAGTAACAAGTAATTAAAGAGCAGCATTAAAATAACAATAGCGAGACTATATACAGGGGGTTACCAGTACAGAGTTAATGTGCGGGGGCACCAGTTATTCGAGGTAATTGAGGTAATATGTATATGTAGGTAGAGTTATTAAAGTGATTATGCATAGATGATGACAATATAGAGTAGCAGCGGTGTAAAAGAGAGGGGGGAAGGGAAATGCAAATAGTCTGGGTAGCCATTTGGTTAGATGTTCAGGAGTCTTATTGCTTGGGGATAGAAGCTGTTTAGAAGCCTCTTGGATCTACGCTTGGCCCTCCGGTACCGCTATCCGTGCGGTAGCAGAGAGAACAGTCTATGACTAGGGTGGCTTGAGTCTTTGACAATATTTAGGGCCTTCCTCTGACACTGCCTGGTATAGAGGTCTTGGATGGCAGGAAGCTTTGCCACAGTGATGTACTGGGCCGTACGCACAACCCTCTGTAGTGCCTTGTGGTCAGAGGCCGAGCAGTTGCCATACCAGGAAGTGATGCAACCAGTCAGGATGATATTGATGGTGCAGCTGTAGAACCTTTAGAGGATCTGAGAACCCATGCCAAATCTTTTCAGTCTCCTGGGGGGATTAGGTTTTGTCGTGACCCTCTTCACGACTGTCTTGGTGTGCTTGGACCATGTTAGTTTGTTGGTGATGTGGACACCAAGGAACTTGAAGCTCTCAATATGCTCCACTATAGCCCTGTCGATGAGAATGGGGGCGTGAGGGAAAGGTTGTTGTCCTGGCAACACACAGACAGGTCTCTGACCACCTCCCTATAGGCTGTCTCGTTGTTGTTGGTTGCTGTCGGTGTTGAGGATCAGCGTGGGGGATGTGTTGTTACCTACCATTACCACCTGGGGACAGCCAGTCAGGAAGTCCAGGATCCAGTTGCAGAGGGAGGTGTTTAGTCTCAGGGTCCTTAGCTTATTGATGAGCTTTAAGGGCACTATGTTATTGAATGCTGAGCTGTAGTCAATGAATAGCATTCTCACATAGGTGTTCCTTTTGTCCAGGTGGGAAAGGGCAGTGTGGAGTGCAATAGAGATTGCATCATCATATCCTTCCTGTTTGGCTCTGTCCGGGGGTATCATTGGATGGGGCCACAGTGTCTCCTGACCCCTCCTGTCTCAGCCTCCAGTATTTATGCTGCAGTAGTTTGTGTCGGGGGGGCTAGGGTCAGTTTGTTATATCTGGAGTACTTCTCCTGTCTTATCCGGTGTCCTGTGTGAATTTAAGTATGCTCTCTCTAATTCTCTCTTTCTTTCTCTCGGAAGACCTGAGCCCTAGGACCATGCCCCAGGACTACCTGGCATGATGAATCCTTGCTGTCCCCAGTCCACCTGGCCGTGCTGCTGATCCAGTTTCAACTGTTCTGCCTGTGATTATTATTATTTGACCATGCTGGTCATTTATGAACATTTGAACATCTTGGCCATGTTCTGTTATAATCTCCACCCGGCACAGCCAGAAGAGGACTGGCCAACCCTCATAGCCTAGTTCCTCTCTAGGTTTCTTCCTGGGTTTGGCCTTTCTGGGGAGTTTCTCCTAGCCACCGTGCTTCAAAACCTGCATTGCTTGCTGTTTGGGGTTTTTAGGCTGGGTTTCTGTACAGCACTTTGAGATATCAGCTGATGTACGAAGGGGTATATAAATACATTTGATTTGATTTGATCATCTGTGGATCTGTTAGGGCAGTATGAACATTTGAGTGGGTCTGGGTTTGGTGTTGGTGTGATGTGAGCCATGACCAGCCTTTCAAAGCACTATGTGCTACAGATGTGAGTGCTACGGGTCGGTAGTCATTTAGGCAGGTTACCTTAGTGTTCTTTACACAGGGACTATGATGGTCTGCTTAAAACATGTTGGTATTACAGACTCGGACAGGGAGAGATTGAAAATGTCAGTGAAGACACTTGCCAGTTGGTCAGCGCATGCTTGCAGTACACACCCTGGTAATCCGTCTGACCCTGCGTCCTTGTGAATGTTGACCTGTTAAAAGGTCACATAGGCTGTGGAGAGCGTGATCATACAGTCTTCTGGAACAGCTGGTGCTCTCATGCATGTTTTAGTGTTATTTGCCTCGAAGCAAGCATAGAAGTAGTTTAGCTCATCTGGTAGGCTTGTGTCACTGGGAAGCTCTCGGCTTTGCTTCCCTTTGTAGTCTGTAATGGTTTGCAAGGCCTGCCATATACGACGAGAGTCAGAGCCGGTGTAGTACAATTTGATCTTAGTCCTATATTGACGCTTTCCCTGTTTGATGTTTCGTCGGAGGGCATAGCGCCATTGCATATTTGTGCTGATAGAAATTTGGTAAGACAGATTTAAGTTTCCCTGCATTAAAGTCCCTGGCCACTTAGAGTGCTGCCTCTGGGTGAGCGTTTTCCTGCTTATGGCGGAATACAGCTAACTGATTGTGGTCTTAGTGCCAGCATCAGTCTGTGGTGGCATGTAGACAGCTACGAAAAATACAGATGAAAACTCTCTAGGTAGTTAGCGTGGTCTACAGCTTATCATGAGATACTCTACCTCAGAAAAACCTCGAGACTTCCTTAGATATCGTGCACCAGCTGTTATTTACTAAATACATAGTTCGCCGCCCCTTGTCTTACCTACCAGATGCCGCTGTTCTATCCTGCCAATACAGCGAATAACCAGCCAGCTGTATGTTGATAATGTCATCATTCAGCTACAATTCCGTGAAGCATAAGATAAGACAGTTTTGAATGTCCCATTGGTAGTTTAATCAATTTAATTTTCCAAAGATTGCACGTTTGCTAACAGAATGGCCTTCTCTTCAAGCAAATGATGGGAATCTGGGCCTGTTCCCGGGAAAGCAGTATGTCATTCACATCGGACTCGTTAAAGGAAAAAAAGGATTCTGCCAGTCCGTGGTGAGTAATCGCAGTTCTGATGTCCAGAAGTTATTTTTGGTCATAAGAGACGGTAGCAGCAACATTATGTACAAAATAAGTAAAAAATAAAAATGCTACAACCAATGAAAAAGAAACAAAAAAAATTATATTTGAATATGAACACGTAAAACATCAACCTTCTTCTCCGGCACTATCTTTAAGTTGAGCTTGGTAATTGTGGGTTGAGGTCGGGTGATTGTGGAGGTCAGGTCATCTGATGCAGTACTCTATCACTCTCCTTCTTGATCAAATAGCCCTTACACAGACTGGAGGTGTTAGGTCATTGTCCTGTTGAAAAACAAATGATAATCCCACTGTGCAGAATGCTGTGGTAGCCATGCTGGTTAAGTGTGCCTTGAATTCTAAATAATTCACTGGCAGTGTCACCAGCAAAGCATCCCCACACCATCACACCTCCTCCTCCATGCTTCACGGTGGGAACCACACATTCAGAGATTATCCGTTCACCTACTCTTGCGTCTCACAAAGACACAGCGGTTGGAAACCAAAAATCTCAAATTTGGTTTGAGAGGAGAACAGATTTCTACCGGTCTGATGTCCATTGTTCGTGTTTCTTGGCCCAAGCAAGTCTCTTATTATTGGTGTTCTTTAGTAGTGCTTTTTGTTGTTGCAGCAATTTGACCATGAAGGCCTGATTCACGCAGTCTCCTCTGAACAGTTGATGTTGAGATGTGTCTGTTACTTGAATTCTGTGAACCATTTATTTGGGCTGCAATCTGAGGTAACTCTGGGTCTTCCTTTCCTGTGGGATTCCTCACGAGAGATAGTTTCATCATAGCGCTTGATGGTTTTTGCAATTGCGCTTGAAGAAACTTTCAAAGTTCTTGAAATTTTCTAGATTGATTGATCTGTAAAGTAATGATGGACTGTAATTTTCCTTTTCTTTTTTGAGCTGTTCTTGCCATAGTATGGACTTGGTCTTTTACCAAATAAGACTATCTTCTGTATACCACCCCTACCTTTTCACAACACAACTATCGTCTCAAACGCATTAAGAAAGAAAGAAATTCCTCAAATGAACTTTTAACAAGGCACCCCTGTTAATTGAAATGCATTCCAGGTGACTACCTTATGTAGCTGGTTGAGAGAATGCCAAGAGTGTGAAAAGCTGTCATCAAGGCAAAGGGTGGCTACGTATTTCAAATAGTCTGAAATCTAAAATAGATTTTGATTTGTTTAACACTTTTTTGGTTACTACACAATTCCATAGGTGTTATTTCATAGTGTTGATGTCGTCACTATTTTTCTACAATGTAGAAAATAGTAAAAATAAAGAAAAACCTTGGAATGAGTAGGTGTCCAAACTTTTGACTGGTAGTGTATAACTAAAAGGTACCAAACAACAGTTATCCTATGTCATTTGCCGTTGACAGAGGTCAGTGTTGATTTTGGTTGAAGAGATCAGAGATATATTTCACCATGCAGGGCCTCACTTTATCAATGTTACTATATATATATCAATGTCTTCGGTGGTAAATGCCAACTAAAGAAATGACATAAAACATCAAAGGGAGGACATCGATCAGAAGCATATCAGTCCCAGGTAATGGATGTTCCTCTCAGACAGATGTAACCGTTGTGCTATTCAATCTAAAACACAAGGACACAACTATGACGTCTCCTGTCTTACAGATGGATCTTGTTTAAGGCTACGGGCTGAAATGTGTTGGTTTTAACAATAAAGTAGTTGCTGAATTTCCTCTTCATTACAAATGGATCTTCACTAAAAGACGACACTTCACGACTTCTTTCACTACTTCTTTACTGTCTACAACACACTTTTACCAAATAAATCTCCACTTTTAACCCTCCAGCTCCTGTGAAACCCTCTTTAGATTGTTACAATAAAGATATTTCTAATTCCAACCACAAAGTAAAAGTGTGGACAACATTACAGTAGAGTAGTACAGTTGGTAGCTCCTCGCTTCCATCGGTCTAGCCAGCCTGACACCCTACTGCAAACTCATAACGGGTGTCGCGCCACAGTGAAAATGTTCATATTTTTTCTTAATCACATGACTTGACCTCAGTAGCCAATGATCTGTATCTTGTGCTTGCCGCCTGTGATGTAGGTAGGTACTACAGCTTGCACACAGCGCTCCAGGCTCCCATTTTAATTAAGATATTTTCCAAAGTGTAACCTGCCGACTACATTATGAAAACGGTGCAAAAATAATAGAAAAATAAAACACTCTGGATACTTTTTTTTAAAGGATTATTTGGGAAATAAAAGTCTCCAAGCGTGTGTCAACGTTAGAATTTGATTGCGACCCTGGGTTGCGTTTTCTATTATGGTACGTTGGGAAATAATATTACAGTACAATGCATGACACCAGTTGAAATGACAGCTTTACCAAAAAGGGCATTTAAGGGACATTGGTATTAAACTCCAACAGTTAATTCTCTTTTTTGATTCAATTATAGTGAAAAGGCTATAGCACCATTGTTGTTACTTTATTTCAAAAGGCTAAAACTGATAACAATAACATGCCTTAAATAGCTGTTTCCATCAATATCTTCATCATTATCCTCACATTTCATTGGCATAATAATGGTACTAAATAAATTGCCCCTAACAAATGATGTGGGTATTCTGTTTTGTAGGTTCATTCACAACTACATAATGACTGCTTTTTATTGGTACATCGAAATGAATATTTTGAGTGCAGCATTGAATGTTTTATATTGCTTCCGATTGTACATACAGTTGACCTAGCTATGTGACATGTGTCACAGACTAAATGTGTTCAGTTGAGACCAGGTCCATTATTGGAGCTCTCGGTCGGGGTGTCATAAGTCTGTATGTGTGTGTGTGTGTGTGTGTGTGTGTGTGTCACCAGGGCTCTGGCCTTGCTAAGCCCCACAGCAGGAGCAATATCAGCAGCACCAAAGGGCCCACGTGACACAGCTTTACTCATCTCCACTAAACCCAGGAGCACTGAAACTGGCTGGAACAGCATTCGCACACACCAGACAAACACCCACTCTATTACTGTTTATAACACAGACAGACAGACGGACGGACGGACGGACGGACGGAGACAGACAGACAGACAAATGTGAATAGTAAGAAACATACCTGAGCAAGGAGATTGGCAAGGCAGCATTGAGAGAAAAACAAAAAGAGAGCAGAGGATATTAGTTAAAATATGAACAACACCTGGTACAGATGTGATGCCTTCAACAGTATGCAGCTTTCTATGTATACACACCAAGATGGGGCATCGGAGAGCAGGAGCAGCAATGTTGATTGATTGAGCAACCAGGAGATTTCAATCACGATTCCAGGCGGTCTATTAACGTCGCTATAGGTTATCATCCCCCTGTTCGTACGCATCCTAATGCATATTTAGTGTTATCACCATATCCCAGTTTGATAACGGTTTGAACAGTGAAATCCCATTTACATTTCAAGTCTAATGCAAACAATAAAGCTGTCTGTTTTATATTAAAGCGAGGCTTATCTCTGAATGTTTACGAACCATATCTAGATTACGCTGGGAAAGATGTAGAGAATGAAAGCAAGGAAAACGTTAAGGGGATATCATCTGACGGTAATGGACCAGCTTAACTCACACCAAATGACAACAAGTCAATGAACGACGGAAGGATGCGCGCATCATCTCTCTGAGGTAGAAAACCCTAAATGAAGTAAATCAAATAAACATAAATCGCATGAAAAAAAGCTATAGTATAATATGGTATAAATACTATAGTATTCACTGTAGTGTTTCTGAAGACTGTAGTATTTACTGTAGTATACTTTAGTATAACGGTATAATGTAGTATTTACAGTTAACATTATAGAAATACTATAGTAAAATAAAAATCTAGTATATACTATAGTAATTAATGTAGTTTTTTTTGCAGATTGTAGTATTTACTGTAGTGTTTTTGCGGACATTACTGTAGTATTTACTGTAGTGTTTTAGTTTTATTATCTTTGACATGTAAGTGCAGGCTTTCACCTTCGTGAAACCTACTGGAGAAATACTAAAATAGCACATTTTCTGTAACCTGTAGGTAAGTAGGACATGGAACAGTTCAGACCTTCTGGTCTTTTCTAAAACCTGTAGGGACCACAATATATAGTCTATACTTGGCATGTCATTTTCTCACTTATGGATTCGCCAAATTGCGATATGGGGGAAAGCAATTGGCAGGGCATATGCAAATGAAATACTGTAGTATTTACTATAGTTAGAAAAAGTGTAGTGTTTTTGCGGACATTACTGTGGTATTTCCTACAGTGTTTTTTTGTTGCAGATAAAACTATAGTAAGTACTATACATGATCGAGGGATACTACTGTGTGTAGTATAGTATACTACAGTTTTCTATAGAATTCTATAGTAAGTATAGTATTCCATAGTAATTTGAAGTATTTTTCCATGTGGGCAAGGTCAGTGTTTTCCCTATATTGATTTAGCAGTGGCTAAGTTTACTAGCACACACACACACACACACACACACACACACACACACACACACACACACACGGGGTGGCAGGTAGCATTGTGGTTAGAGCGTTGACTAGTATCCAAAAGGTTGCAAGATCGAATGTTGTTCTGCCCCTGAACAAGGCAGTTAACCCACTGTTCATTGAAAATGAATTTGTTCTTAACTGACTTGCCTAGTAAAATAAAGATAAAATATATATACATACATACGTACACATACACACACATATATATGTATACACTGTATGTACAGTGCATTAGGAAAGTATTCAGACCCGTTTACTTTTTCCACATTTTGTTACATTACAGCCTTATTCTAAAATAGATTAAATATGTTTTGCCCTCATCAATCTACACACAATACCCCATAATGACAAAGCGGAAACAGGTTTTGTATAACTTTTTACTCATTTATATTAAAAAAAAATTAAATACCTTATTTAGATAAGTTTTGAGACCTTTTGCTATGAGACTTGAAATTGAGCTCAGGTAAATTCAATTGATTGGACATGATTTGGAAAGGCACACGCCTTTTTGTATAAGGCCCCACAGTTGACAGTGCATGTCAGAGCAAAAACCAAGCCATAAGGTCAAAATAATTGTTCGTAGAGCAGGACAACGACCCTAAGCACACAGCCAAGACAGGGCAGGTTTGGCTTTGGGACAACTTCAGGAATGGTCTTGAGTGGCCCAGCCAGACCCTGAACCCGATCAAACATCTCTGGAGAGACATAAAAATAGCTGTGCAGCGACGCTCCCCATCCAACCTGAAAGAGCGAGAGGAGAGGATGTGAGAGGATCTGCAGAGAAAAATGGGAGAAACTCCCCAAATACAGGTGTGCCAAGCTTGAGTCATACAGAAGAAGACTCTAGGCTGTAATCGCTGCCAAAGGTGCTTCAACAAAGTACTGAGTAAAGGGCCTGAATACTTATGTAAATGTGATTCGTTTTTTTTTTTATACATTTGCTAAAATTTCTAATAACCTGTTTTTGATTTTTCATTATGGGGTATTGCATGTAAATTGATGAGGGAAAAAACGTAACGAAATCAGGAAAAAGTCAAGGGGTCTGAATACTTTCTGAATGCACTATATACAGTACCAGTAAAAAGTTTGGACACACCTACTCATTCAAGGACTTTTTGTTCTTTGTACGATTTTTCTACATCGTAGAATAAAAGTGAAGAAATCAAAACTATGAAATAACACATATGAAATCATGTCGTAACCAAAAAGTGTTAAACAAATCAAAATATATTTTATATTTGAGATTCTTCAAAGTATCCACCCTTTTCCTTGATGATAACTTTGCACACTCTTGGCATTCTCTCAACCAGCTTCATGAGGAATGCTTTTCCAACAGACTTGAAGGAGTTCCCACATATGCTGAGCACTTGTTGGCTGTTTTTCCTTCACTCTGCGGTCCAATTCATCCTAAATCATCTCAAATGGGTTGAGGTCGGGTGATTGTGGAGGTCAGATCATCGGATGCAGCACTCCATCATCCTTCTTGGTCAAATAGCTCTTACACAGCCTGGAGGTGTGTTTTGGGTCATTGTAGAAAAACAAATGATAGTCCCAGTAAGCGCAAACCAGATGGGATGGCGTATTGCAGCAGAATGCTGTGGTAGCCATGTTGGTTTGGTGTGCCTTGAATTCAAAATAAATCACTGACAGTGTCACCAGCAAAGCACCCCCACATCATCACACCTGCTCCTCATGCGGAGATCGTCCATTCATCTACTCTGCGTCTCACAAAGACAAGGCCTAATGTCCATTGCTCGTGTTTCTTGACCCAAGCAAGTCTTTTCTTATTATTGGTGTCCTTTAGTCGTGGTTTCTTTGCAGCAATTCGACCATGAAGGCCTGATTCACGCAGTCTCCTCTGAACAGTTGATGTTGAGATGCGTCTGTTACTTGAACTCTGTGAACCATTTATTTGGGCTGCAATCTGAGGTGCAGCAGAGGTAACTCTGGGTCTTCCTTTCCTGTGGCGGTCCTCATGAGAGACAGTTTCATTATAGTGCTTGATGGATTTTGCGACGGCACTTGAAGAAACGTTCAAAGTTCTTGAAATGTTCCGCATTGACTGACCTTCATGTCTTAAAGTAATGATGGAATGCCATTTCTCTTTGCTTATTTGAGCAGTTCTTGATATAATATGGACTTTTACCAAATAGGACTATCTTTTGTATACCACCCCTACCTTGTCACAACAAAACTGATTGGCTCAAACACATTAAGAAAATAAATTCCACATATTAACTTTTAACAAGGCACATCGGTTAATTGAAATGCATTCCAGGTGACTACCTCATGAAGCTGGTTGAAAGAATGCCAAGAGTGTGCAAAGCTGTCATCAAGGCAAAGGGTGGCTAGAATCTCACACATAAAATACCAATAAAGTTTAACACTTTATTGGTTACTACATGATTCCATAAGTGTTATTTCATAGTTTTGATATCTTCCCTATTATTCTACAATGGAGAAAATAGTAAAAAAATAACAAAAACCCTTGAATGGGTAAGTGTGTCCAAACTTTTGACTGGTGCTGTATATATATTAGCTTTTCCCACAGGAATCCTGTCATTGTGCTAATGGTAGTTAGCAGTGGCTCATGAAACTACCTTCAACTTTTTTCAAACTGCATGCAGAAACAAAACAAAGAAGATATCCATGAGTTCATTGCTGACAGTGATAATGCAAAATGAGTCTTTATATTTGATTGAGTGCTTTGCAATTTGCTCATTAATTGAAATATATAGTGACCTCCTCTGACTCCCAAGAAGCATTGCATTCATCAACCATAGTAAATCAGGCCTTTTTCCACGTCACAGACTGTTATGGCGTGTACTCAAAGGATCAATAGAAGCAGGTAAGCAACCCATTTAAAAACCTGTTAAATGATGAGTTACTGCTCAGCCAAGCATCCAAAACTTTTAAGTGCTCCAATGAGCAGCATCATCTACACAAGTGCTTCACCCCTACACACCCATAAATATTTCATGAACATTAGCACAATTACTTACAGTGTCTTATCAGACTGCTGAAAGGTGGAACTAACGGTGCATCTATGTAGTGAATAGCAAACAGAGGAATGGAATATGTTTCATAGATGTAAGATATGGGAGATGGAGAGAGTGATGGAGAGAGAGAGAGAAAGTGATGGAGAAATAGAGAGATGCAGTGAGTGATGGAGAGAGAGTGAGAAATATACGAGAAAGATGGAGCAAGATGGAGCAAGATAGAAAGAGAGAAAGAAATAGAGACTGAAACAGAAGAGTGTGTAAGTGTGTATGCTTGGCCCGGCCCCACAGCTCCCACTGTGTGAGCTGTGTGATCTGAACAGCCGTGTTGGCAGGCCCTGTCACAGAGATCATCCCGGTTCACTGGGATGTGGATTACATGTGCATTAACATGTGGTGCTGGCTCGATGCGGGTCAAAACTTCTCAGTTGCCAACTAAGCCATGCCACTGCTGCCTACCAAGTAGCAACTACACAGACAGATTTGAGCCACAATGATAAAGTTAACAGCTACAGACTGGGAGTACAACAGGTCTGGGTTTAATGTAGAGTAACAAAACTTTGCAACGCTACATTAGCATTGTTAAAATGCAAAAATGATCACAAAAGGATTCTGGATTTCCTGCTTATTTTTTCCTGATTTTCTGTAAATCCTCCAACCCGTGATTTCTGGAAGTCTTGAGTATTTTGCCAAAAAGACCGGCCGTCATTTTGCAATACCAGTTCAATGCAACCACCTTTTGTGAAAGATCAACATCTACGCTCGTGGTCGATTCTTTCACCACATTTGTAACTGACAAAAACAATAGCTTATCAGTATAGGATTGCTGTCATAACAATGTGCAGTCAAAATTAGAAAGAGAAGACACTTTTCTGGTGGGGATGCAGGCTATAATTACATATGGCAGAATGTATACACAAAACAAAGAAAAACCACAGAGTACAAAAGTCTACTGGGTACACACGGCAACATTCATCTCAATTGAGATAATTGATGTTTTTCCCAGCTACAAGCAGGCTTGGGGGAAAGAGGCTTTGTGTTTTCGCTCTCTCTCTCTCTCACCACCTGCCACGTGTTGCTCAGCCAGAGGAAGAAAGAGAAACAGAGAGAGAGAAAGAGAAAAAGAGAGAGAGAGATATGACTAAAGAGACAATGCCATACATAGAGATGAGGGAGAGGGAAAGAGAGAGGTGACTAAAGAGAGAGAGAAGAGCGTGTTGACACACAAACAGAGAGAGAGAGAGAGAGAGAAAAACAGATGCCGAGTGCGATAGCGAACGTGTGGTGGGTGTGACAGACCCAAAGTTGTGTATGCATCCATCCATCAGAGTGAGTCTGACACTAACACGCGCGTTGGCCAATTAAAGAGAAAGCCACAGTGGAAAAGCATAAATCATCTACTGGCATATGAAACATTTTTCTACTTCATTATGTTCTGATAAATATTGATGTGGATTTACAATGCTGTCCATGAAAAGGTCAGGGTCAGGGAAATATAACATTACAAAACGTCTGCTAGATTTGATAGGGTTGCAGAGAATGGATAACCTCTGATTCAATATTTATCTGTAAATACAGTCGCTTTCACCTACTTCCAGAGGGTGTCTGTCTTTCTGTCTGCAATATGTTAAATATTTCCGATGTCCTCTGTCTGTAAATGATGTTTCCGTACGAATACGTTGCTGGTGGAGGTTATAGAATAAACAGTGGCAGAATGCAGAGAAGCAGGGACAGACTGGCTAAAGATGGACAAGCCCATCTGGCATTGGGCAGAACTACCCTATGGCCAGTCTGTCTCCGACTGTAAGTGTCTCATAGTCAATGTTCAGTTCATCATTCTATATTTTTGTAGTTGTTGTGAGACAATAGAGCAACAATCCTGATATAATGTGCTATCCATCCATACAAAATGAATTCACAGTTGACCGATTGGTATGTGTTGAGTCAGCCTACTCTGCGGAACCTCCATTATCCTCTTGCCATCTGCCCCATACAGAGTCCAGTGCCACTGCCCCCACTTACTCAAACTGGCTGAAGGTGCGACTGCAGGGCCAATCGGAGACAAGGAAGAGCATTCACTTCCTGCCAGACTCCTCCCAGCCCTACACAGGGCTCCAGTTGTACTGCTATAGATACATCCTCAGGACGGAAAAAACTGAAAAACAACCCAACCCTTAAAAAGAAAAGTTGTAACAAATAGTTTGCTTGTTGGAGAATGTGTAATTGGCTACACATTTGTTTGTCATTAGCTGAACTTTCCACTTTATATAAACCCAACAGACTAATTAGAAATTGATAGTTGGATGTAAATGTGTCATTATTTTCGAAGCAGAAGCAGAGTCGCGTGCCTTTTCAGTGGTATGCTAATTAAATCTGTTTCCTCTGCACAGCAAATGAACCTTGATGAGCAATGTGATCTCATTAAATGACAGACCTATGAAAGGATGGATGGAGCCAGTTAAAGTTAGAGCCACGTAACCTCGCTCTGTTTTTACTGACAAGACACACCTGAGCACACAGGCTTCGTAACAGCTGGGAAATGACAGGCACGTCAACCTCATGCCTCTCTACCTTCTCCTACTTCTTTATTTGGCGTTTCAGCCGTTACCGTCGTGATTCAGTAGCGGTTTAGAGCGCCCACCAACACTGACATGAAACAGAGTCAGAAATAAAAACATTCATTTGTGCTTAAAGACAATAGATTGGTGGGGGGGGGGGGGGGTACATGCCTTGAGAAAAGGCATAATGGCTCTCTGTTTTACCATCATTATGTTGTTGATGGTGATATTTTCTATTTTCTGTGATCCGTGATACGAATCCTCAACCTCTTTACACTTTTAGAAAAAACTGTGACTGCCGGGATAATTGAGTTGAAGACTGATGTCACAATTCACCCAAAGAAAGCCAGCCCCTGCCACCCCTCCTTCTCTCACCCTAACTCCCTCTCCTACTCCTTTAGCGCCTGAGCTAATACGCTTTTAGTACATCTCTCTGAGTCACTACCAAGTGTGCTAACGCAGCTAAGGGAGGGTTCCTCTGCCCAAGTGTGTGTCAGTGTTCATTATGTCAACGAAACACCCATTTTTCTGTGGCAATTGACGAGACGATTATTGATTAAATAGACCCAGAAAAAAAAACATTTTTTTTTTCATTTCGGTTGACTAAATTATCTCTGTGCCAAAAATCTGACTAGTAAGTGGTCTGGACAAGAGTTTTTGGAGTAATTGAGAGCTTTGCAGTGTTATTTGTTTGGTCCAATCAAAAGCATGCATGACATTAGAAGAATTGTAAGGCTTTCTCATTGCAATGTTGCAATGCGGTGGAAAATAAATTCCATGCCCAGGTCATTCACAAGTCACATCTCTGCCAGCAATTCTCCAATCTAGCGGCAACAAATCATTGATGCAAATAAGGTACACACCATGGCTACTCTCCCGGTGGTACAAGCTTCCAGTAGAAAAGGGGGTGACGTTTGGAGCCACTTTACTTATCATGTCGATCTAAAACAAGACCGAATGCAACATTTCCAAGGGAGAAGACAGCGTTTGCACTTACAAGTTGATGGGGAAACATACTCCCAACCTCAAGAGACATCTGAAAGCACATCATTCCAATATACGCTCAGGTAATAACAGATTGATAATGCTAGCTAGTTAACTTGCTGCAACCTATGAGAACACTATTTATGAAAGAACTTTGATTAGGCCTACAATATAGCTACAATATGTCAAGAGGCAGGGTTGCAGACTGCAACCATTTTGACTTGGCTGTACGAGTTCAGCCCTATGTTCCTTCAACCTATATTCCCCCAGCCCTATGTTCCTTCAACCTATATTCCCCCAGCCCTATGTTCCCTCAGCCCTATGTTCCTTCAACCTATATTCCCCCAGCCCTATGTTCCCTCAGCCCTATGTTCCCTCAGCCCTATGTTCCCTCAACCTATATTCCCCCAGCCCTATGTTCCCTCAGCCCTATGTTCCTTCAACCTATATTCCCCCAGCCCTATGTTCCCTCAGCCCTATATTCCCCCAGCCCTATGTTCCCTCAGCCCTATGTTCCTTCAACCTATATTCCCCAGCCCTATGTTCCCTCAGCCCTATGTTCCTTCAACCTATATTCCCCCAGCCCTATGTTCCCTCAGCCCTATGTTCCCTCAGCCCTATGTTCCTTCAACCTATATTCCCCCAGCCCTATGTTCCCTCAGCCCTATGTTCCTTCAACCTATATTCCCCCAGCCCTATGTTCTTTCAACCTATATTCCCCCAGCCCTATGTTCCCTCAACCTATATTCCCCCAGCCCTATGTTCCCTCAGCCCTATGTTCCTTCAACCTATATTCCCCCAGCCCTATGTTCCTTCAACCTATATTCCCCCAGCCCTATGTTCCTTCAACCTATATTCCCCCAGCCCTATGTTCCCTCAACCTATATTCCCCCAGCCCTATGTTCCCTCAGCCCTATGTTCCTTCAACCTATATTCCCCCAGCCCTATGTTCCCTCAGCCCTATGTTCCTTCAACCTATATTCCCCAGCCCTATGTTCCCTCAGCCCTATGTTCCTTCAACCTATATTCCCCCAGCCCTATGTTCCCTCAGCCCTATGTTTCAGCCCTATGTTCCTTCAACCTATATTCCCCTAGCCCTATATTCCCCCAGACCTATGTTCCCTCAGCACTATGTTCCTTCAACCTATATTCCCCCAGCCCGATGATCCCTCAGCCCTATGTTCCTTCAACCTATATTCCCCCAGCCCTATGTTCCCTCAGCCCTATGTTCTCTCAGCCCTATGTTCTCTCAGCCCTATGTTCCCTATGTTCCCTCAGCCCTATGTTCCCTATGTTCCCTCAGCCCTATGTTCCCAGGGGCATATGTTCCCTCGACCTACAGCAGTGCTGCCTCTGTCTTATATGCAGACTACGCTACCTACATATACGCAGACTACGCATATATATTTTTGGGGAGTTAGAAAAGTAGAATACACAAGGCGCAATTTCGAAATTTGGTAGTGCATCAGCAGTTTTCTACTTGTTATGTCAGTCAATGACAGTCACTCAATTAGCCCATGTCAGCTAACATTTTTCAGATTGCTAGGTAAATTAGTCTAGCCAGCTATCTAAACCTTGTAGTAATAATCCCCAAATCACCGACCGGGCACGCAGAGCTATTGTCACTCTCAGTCAGACATCATATGAACATGGCATAAATCATGGCAAAACGTGTAGAATTGCAGGACATTTGCTTTAGACAGTAAAAGTTTCCACTTCATGGTAAACATTTGTAGAATTGCACGAATTTCTCCAACCCATAGCACAATGTGAAGAATTGCAGGAAATTAAAGTGGAACTGGCAGCATTTTAACAACTTTGTTGATATGAAACAAACAGACAACCAAAATCATCAAATTCTCAGTTTATGCTATAAAACCAACTTTATAAAGTAAAGTTTCTAACTTTATAAAGGTTCTATTTGACTCAACATTCCATGACATACAGTAAGGCATTGTTGACAGAATAGATGGATGCAGTTCAATGCATGATTCATATAAAAAATATTGCTATCAGGTTGTCAATACAATCAAATTAGCAAGGGCAATGATCACAAGTCAGTCATAACGTGGCTAATAGGCTAGTGTATCGGTTTATGTAGCAAGCTAATAACACAGAGCCTAACGTTAGCGAGCTGCTGGGAGGATGTAATGTCTTAGGAAGAGTGGATGCGTGACTGACTTCTTCCCCCCATATCGTTTTTTTTTGGTGGCTACAGCTAGCCAGAGAAGCAGGTGTCATTTGGTTAGCTAGCTATGCTGAAGTTGAATAACTGTTATCTAGTCAGCATATCTCTTGCGTTTGTAAATTCACTCTGGCTATCTACTCCGATTTCAGAGCACTCTCGTCCGAGAGCGCAGAATAACTGATGAATTTACGAACGCGTAACACCTGCTAAATATGAGTAACAGTCACGGACGCTCTAGATAATATGTAAACAGCCTAACCAGCTCTGCTAGGGCAAGTAAAATGGTCCGAGTGAGGTGTTCTCTCATTTGTGTCCGGAAGTAGCTAGCAAGCTAGCCAACTTCAGCCAGTTAGCTTGGGTGCTTGACTGCTGTTGTGAGTAACCCTCTGATCAACACGACTCCTCAGCCAGACCGTCCAGTGTGCGCGCGGAACGCTTGGAGAGCAAAACACTTTGAATTTAAGAAAGACCCAGAGCACACTCTGACACACTGAAGGCAATTTATGAACGCACCCTTAGTTGTCAATCAAATGTATTTGGCATTGATCAAATGAGCAGGCAGGCAAGTTCCCATTCAGTTATCAAAACATGGGTTGGGACAAGCATGCATTGTCAGGCAAGCTGCAGAAGGACGAGCAGGCTATTACCCATCGTTTATTAGTGCAATTAATACAGCCAACTAGCATAAAAAGTTTGAGAGGGTTTATCTAAGAGGATTTATCTAATGTTCCCTCGTTAGATTTTTCTTGCTCTGGCTAGCATTAGTTGTTGGTCTTGTTGTTGTTGATGTGCATAACTGAGGGCAAGCGAGCCTACCTATTAATATTTGTTTGGGGACTGTAAAGGACTCCTTTGGGATTTACATATTTGCAGAAATCCATTCAGGTGTATTTTGTGGCTTTTGGTGAATGCATTGAAATGATCTAAAGTTGCGCTGTTGCCACCGCCTGTAAACACACAGTCCAGTTCAAAGTGAACGATGGCAGGTCCTACTGCCTGTAAACACACAGTCCAGTTCAAAGTGAACGATGGCAGGTCCTACTGCCTGTAAACACACAGTCCAGTTCAAAGTGTACGATGGCAGGTCCTACTGCCTGTAAACACACAGTCCAGTTCAAAGTGTACGATGGCAGGTCCTACTGCCTGTAAACACACAGTCCAGTTCAAAGTGAACGATGGCAGGTCCTACTGCCTGTAAACACACAGTCCAGTTCAAAGTGTACGATGGCAGGTCCTACTGCCTGTAAACACACAGTCCAGTTCAAAGTGAACGATGGCAGGTCCTACTGCCTGTAAACACACAGTCCAGTTCAAAGTGAACGATGGCTGGTCCTACTGCCTGTAAACACACAGTCCAGTTCAAAGTGAACGATGGCAGGTCCTACTGCCTGTAAACACACAGTCCAGTTCAAAGTGAACGATGGCTGGTCTTACTGCCTGTAAACACACAGTCCAGTTCAAAGTGAACGATGGCTGGTCCTACTGCCTGTAAACACACAGTCCAGTTCAAAGTGTACGATGGCAGGTCCTACTGCCTGTAAACACACAGTCCAGTTCAAAGTGAACGATGGCAGGTCCTACTGCCTGTAAACACACAGTCCAGTTCAAAGTGTACGATGGCAGGTCCTACTGCCTGTAAACACACAGTCCAGTTCAAAGTGAACGATGGCAGGTCCTACTGCCTGTAAACACACAGTCCAGTTCAAAGTGAACGATGGCAGGTCCTACTGCCTGTAAACACACAGTCCAGTTCAAAGTGAATGATGGCAGGTCCTACTGCCTGTAAACACACAGTCCAGTTCAAAGTGAACGATGGCAGGTCCTACTGCCTGTAAACACACAGTCCAGTTCAAAGTGAACGATGGCTGGTCCTACTGCCTGTAAACACACAGTCCAGTTCAAAGTGAACGATGGCTGGTCCTACTGCCTGTAAACACACAGTCCAGTTCAAAGTGAACGATGGCAGGTCCTACTGCCTGTAAACACACAGTCCAGTTCAAAGTGAACGATGGCTGGTCCTACTGCCTGTAAACACACAGTCCAGTTCAAAGTGAACGATGGCTGGTCCTACTGCCTGTAAACACACAGTCCAGTTCAAAGTGAACGATGGCTGGTCCTACTGCCTGTAAACACACAGTCCAGTTCAAAGTGAATTATGGCAGGTCCTACTGCCTGTAAACACACAGTCCAGTTCAAAGTGAACGATGGCTGGTCCTACTGCCTGTAAACACACAGTCCAGTTCAAAGTGAACGATGGAAGGCCCATGTGGCAAATGGCTTAGTTGCATAAAGGCCTACTGTAGCTCTGATTGGCTATGGCGAACCGGTCTGCGTAAATATTTGCAATTCGATTCTATTTAGTGCAGTGTCTACTAAGTGTCAAAACGCATGGCCGCTTTCCCACTCTATATTGCTGTAGAAATTTCACAAATGCCTTACTACACATAATTCGCAAACAAGAATATATGAAAATGTGAAAATGTTATGCCCGTGAGGCTTATTTGTTTATTTGAATTCCCATTAGTTATTTGCAAAAGCATCAGGTACTTTTACTGGGGTCCACAAAAACACAAAGAATGACAAGTAACAAACACTGATGCTCTGATAGACAAGGACAGTCACACAAATGTAAACAAAAAAAGGATACAAAACATTTAACAAAAAAATGGTGTGCTTTAGAGTGTGTCTGTGTGTTTGTGTATGTGTCCCCTGGCAGTCCCCGCCGTTCCATCAGATGTTGTTTAATCCGTTTTTTTAAGGTCATTTTGGTGTTTGCTTGAGTAATTGGAGATGGAAGGGAGTTCCATGCAATAATGCCTCTCTGTAATACTGTGCTTTGCTGTGAATTTGTTTTGGACTCGGGGACTGTGAAGAGACCCCTGGTGGCACCCAAAATGTACTGTATGGGTGAGGGTGCTGAATGTTATTTCATTATGCACACAAGCTGTAATTTTCATCACAGTAATACTTCTCATGAAAACTAAAAGTGTGTGCTCCGGGAGGAAGAAAAAAGGCTTCTGATTGTATAACATTTCAAAATCCAATTGCGGGATATACATATTTGGAAGCAACTACTCTTGTTCTCAGCATTCAGTGGCTATCATTTTTCTTTGTCATCTCTTAATATTGAGCTCAATAGCAACTATTTTACAAGATATGCGTAATTGCGCATCGGCCATTGCGAGTGCATAAGGTAGCAGGCTACAACTGCAAAGTTTTTTTTAGGACATTCAATTAACTGTTAGATTAATACATGACAACTAGCAGTGTCTATTACATGTTATGATAGCAATCTAGCTCCTAATAAATTAGCCAATGATGTTAATGCACATAAAGATGTAAGCACATTCATCGCTATTGAACAACAACATTCTGAAAATTGTGGAGCCCTAATTTAACAGTAAAACATATCAACAATAGCCTATTGTCGACCCACAATCACTGGAAAATATCTTGAATCATGCATTCCCGCTTAGACATGTTTGATGAAAACCCATTTCTTGAATAGCCTACCATCTCAGTAGTCTATTACAGTCTAAAGCACTGTGAATTACTTTTAAAAGTGACTACTATTTTTTTCTATTGCGTGACACCGCAAAAAAAAGTTGGTGCGACCAAATCACGGGCTGGTGCCACCAACTGAAAAAGTTAGCGGCACCAGTGCCACCAATGTTAGTCTGAAGCCCTGTCAAGGGGTGTTCTTTTGTTCTTCTGCCAATTTGGCTGTTGGGAAGAGAATCATGCGATAGGATGTTATGCCGTAAAATATGTTTTTTAGGACAAGGCTATGTATGTTTGTGCACGTGGAAGTCTGTGATTTACTATAGGTTAATGAGGCAATAAAATGGATTGTGACTTAAATTTGACTAAAGTGAAAGGGCATTTGGTTGGCAAAAATGGCCCACTGTTTTCGTCATTTTGAATCATGTTAAATCATTATTCAAGTTTCAAAAATGTGACTTAATGATATTTTAGTCAAAATGACTTAGACTAGACCTAATCTAAAAAAAGAGTGCCAAAATTAACACTGGTGTGTGTGTGTGCCTGTGTGTGTGTGTCTGTGTGCACTAGCCCATCCATTCACCGAGGAATAGACCATGTTGTTTAATGCCATCCCACTGTTAACTAACTGTGAAAGGGCGTGTGTGTGGGGTTCTAACTCTCTGTGTGTGTTTGTCTATGGTTCCTCAGGGGGCCTCCCAAAGACGACACACACTTCAAAGGGTTCCCTCCACGATATGGAATAGTGATACTTGGTTGGCCTCAAGACAAATGGTTTAGGTACTGATCCTCCGCCACTGTTTTCTTTACGATTAGAGAGGTGGCGGAGCAAAATGTCATTTAGTCTGAATGCTGTTCTGCTAGGATTTGCCGCGCGGTTTGTCTTCTTAAATCTACAACAGAGGAGTTGGCAAATGAACCCTGAGTCCCTATGAATAAAACAACAGAGAAGAGAAGGAGAGAAACCTCTCCCACCTAGGCACTAGCATTTGAGGAGCAGCGGGGAACCATGGAAATGTGATTTGAGCCGACAGTGGTAGTCTTACAGCAGTCACCTGTGCAGTGTGAGGAGGAGAGAGAGGAGGAGAGGAGAAAGGAGGAGAGGAAAGAGGGGAGGAGAGAGGAGAGAGGGAAGGGGAGAGCGGGGAGGAGAGGAGAAAGGAGGAGAGGAGGAGTGGAGAGAGGAGGAAAGGAGAGGAGTGTAGGGGAGCAGAGGAGAGGAGGAGTGGAGAGAGGAGAGATGAGGAAAGGAGAGGAGTGTAGGGGAGCAGAGGAGAAGAGAGGAGAGAGGACAGAAGGAAAAGCGGGATACCTAGTCAGTTGTACAACTGAAAGCATTCAACTGAAATGTGTCTTCTGCATTTCACCAAACCTCTCTGAATCAGAGAAGTGCAGGGGGCAGCCTTAACAGTGGGTTAACTGCCTTGCTCAGGGGCAGAACGACAGATTTGTACCTTGTCAGCACGAGGATTCGATCCAGCAACCTTTCGGTTACTGGCCCAACGCTCCAACCCACCAGGCTTTTACTATTCTTTTAGTATTCTGTCAGCAGCAATATGTCAATTGTACTGTATTACATTACTGGCCTGGTTTACTTTAATGTCTGTCTGACTTTGTTATTGACAAGCTGGAGCAGCTTGTCAACTATAATTTCAACAGCAAGCAGTGTAAACTCTGGATAAAATCATATTACACAAAAAGAAGATGGGTTTGTAATATGCCATCACCTTCTATTTTGGAATACTATTTTTTTATTAATCTGTACAATCACTTTGTGGTAGGTTGAAACACTCCACATCGCTCGTAGTAGCCCATCATGCACCAATGTTTCAACTGCACATGGCTGAATGTACTGTATTACGGGATAATGATGTCACATTACATAGAAACTGAGGTCATTAGTAATAGAGGCAGCCAGTTCACGGATGACATTTAAAAACTGAACAGACATTATTGACTAATGGATATGTTGATGTTGGGTCCAAAACAGACCAGTCCTTCCCCACACCCCCTCTCTCAGATTTCCATGGTTATTATCATAGGAGTGCAGCTGACAGTGTCGTGGCACAGAGTCAAGTCGACAACGTCGGGGCCGGGCAACAACAAGGCTCTGCCAACAAGATGGAGTGTTTATTTATTTTCCCCTCTACAAACATTGAAATACCTCTGCTCTGTTTCTCTGGCATGCAGTTCAGAACCTGGTTGGTTACTATGATATGATATGCCAGTGTCTGTTTAGCTGTTGGCCAATCAATGACATTTCAATAAGCTTTCTTGACCCTGTGGTCCCAATTAGCACAGCAATCTAGCCTACGCTCTCACCTCCTCGCCCCCCTCTAGCTTTGCATCCTATCCTCTTCTACCCTCACCTCCTCCTGCCTAAATCTCACCTCTGTAACTGGCTGTGGCGTAACCAATGAGCTCGTTAATGTGAACGGTTGCCGAGGGACACCTTTGTTGTGCTATCAGCGGACATGAATTAGTCATACGCTGTTTGTCCACATGTATTATTCAGATGTGGAGTGTGGGTGTGGAGGTGGCATTACTAGAGGACTCATTTATAATATTGTAGCTATGGACCTCATGGTCGGGATACTTAATAACCCCAAGCTGGTCTTAACTAGTACACATTCATCATGAAAATACTCTGTCTATACTTTGTGATGTTCATGTTAAATGTGTGAGTACAGCTTTAGGAGAGCGCAGGACTTAAGAGAGGCTAAGAGAGAGAGAACCAGGATACAGAGTATGGAATTATTACTAAGAACAGGTGGATCTGTAGCATAGTCTCCCATCTAAAGTGATGCAGTGGTGGACAAAGCCTTGATACAGTACAGTACAGTACAGTTTGACTAATGTATGATAAGTTTGACTAATGTATGATAAGAACAGCCCCCCCCCACACACACACACACACACACACACACAGACAATCACTACGGTACGGTATGGCCTATTTGCTATGCACAGGTCTGTCTGAATAAGTGGAGGTTTAATAATAATGGACTGAACAGTTGTTCTAACTGGGGAGTCAGGGCCCCTTCTCCTGCATGTACGAACACTCTCTCGCTCACTCTATCCTTCACGGAATTGTATTTTGTGCTTGAGTGAATTAGGTGATCATTTTTTATCTTACATGCGGCTATGGCTTCTGGAGTTGGCTCCCAGGAAATTGGAGGGGAAAATAAGTTGAACATTTATCGCATGCAGGGGTTAATCTCCTGAAATAGTAGGATTTGGTCAGAAGACGAAAGTGGAAAAATCAGACGCTGCACGGAATTACAGACAGACTGCAGTTTTCTCTGTGGAAGAAAAAGAATCAAGCACTGTGTTCTGGTAAAGATACACACACACCATTCGCTGTCTAATATGACTGAATAATATCATTTCATAATCTAAAGTATCTTTTGTTGAAACCCCCCAAAAAGTACTGTATATATTGTATGGCTGGAAGGTGCTGTGAGACAATTAAGCAATAAGACATGAGTGGGTGTGGTATATGGCCAACGTACCACGGCTAAGGGCTGTTCTTATGCACGACACAACACAACAAAGTACACCCTGGATACTACCCATAACCATGGTATATTGGCAATATACCACAAACCCAGAGGTGCCTTATTGCTATTATAAACTGGTTACCAACATAATTAGAGCAGTAAAAATAAATGTTTTGTCAAACCCGTGATATATGGTCTGATATACCACAGCTTTCAGCTAATCAGCATTCAGAGCTCAAATCACCTGGTTTATAATTAAGCAATAATGCCTATGGGGGTGTGGTATATGGTCAATATACAACGGCTAAGGGTTGTTCTTATGCACGACGCAACACAGAGTACAGACTGTATACAGCACTTAGCTGTTGTATATTGGCAATATACCACAAACCCCAGAGGTGCCTTATTGCTATTATAAACTGGTTACCAACGGAATTAGAACAGTAAAACTAAATGTTTTGTCATACCCGTGGTATACTGATTGCTTTCAGCCAATCAGCATTCAGAGTGCAAACCACCCAGTTTATAATATGTATTATAACATCTTATACAATAACAGCATTTGTTCCTATTAATCCTAGGTCAGTCAAAACATATAGCCACTTTCAACCAGAAGGGAAAGAATCATGAAAATGGATGATTTCAAGCACACAAAACCTCAACTCGACCTAGGGCTGGGTGGTATACCGCATTTGACTATATATCGGTATTGATGCAAGGACTGGTGTGGGTTTTTACTTTACCTTCTATAATGGTATTTGAATGTTTGGTTTGTTAAATATGATACCCTGTGTGTAACGTTCAATTGTATAGTTTACTCCGCTACTTGAGTCATCTCTCTCCACTCTCTCGCTCTATGTTGATTTTCACGCAGACCTAGCCCTGCCCCCTGTCACTCAGCAGCGCATTGGTTGTTGCTCGACCAGGAGACACTTGCATTCAGTCTGGCTGGCTAGCAAGCAAATAAATGAGTCAGAGAAAACGTAGCTATACAGCCTGATACCAGTGATGGTGTAGGCCTAAATCTTATAGAGTCCCCTAGGAAACACCGACCAACACTTTAGTTCCTACCCTGTCACAATAACTGGCATTATAATTTGTACTAATTTCAAACAGCAATAAATACAGATGCTGTATTCAAAGTGCCCATCATTATCGTTTAACTATAGAATTAGGACAATCATTATTTTCCATGATTCCAACAGTTCAACCAAGTGTTTGGATCTAAATCGCAAGTCAAATCAATTTTTTAAAAACATTATACACCATCATATTGTCACCCAGCCCTATTTCAACCCCATCAAATAGGCAGCTATACACACACACACTCACCCACTGTGTGTTGTGGCAATTCATTTCATTGAATGTGTGTATAGTATGTGGCAGCACATAAGCCCAGTATCTAAGGCTAAATAGCATTGTGTGCGTGTGTGTGTGCGTGTGCGTGCGTGCGTGTGGAGCATCACTGTAGCTCATTCATGGGTCACTATACCTCTGTTATGGGTATCCCCATTGTAAGGAGAATATCAGCGTGGGTTGGACAATAACCACAGACACCCATTATAGAGTGAAGGGGAATTATCTGTGAACACATGGAGAGACACACCACGCTGCAACTCACTCTCACACACACACACACACACACACACACACACACACACACACACACACACACACACACACACACACACACACACACACACACACACACACACACACACACACACACACACACACACACACACACACACACAGAGAGAGAAACTGCGAACCAACCGCCGGATTGAGTGAATCTCACACAGTAGTAATTCTACCCTGTCATATTTGTCTATTGAAATTGTAACAAATATGGTGATTTATAACATGAAACTCTCCTCTGCAATTTCTCCCTTTCCCTCTCCTCTTTCTTTCTCCCTTTCCTTTTCTTGTAGGGGGTTGGGGGGTCAGGTGGTGGATGTTGGGGTGTTGGGGGTTAGGGTGGTGGGGGTTGGGGTGGTCGGGTTTGAGGTGGTGGGGGTTGGGCTGGTGTGGGTTGGGGGGAGATAAGCCGCTGATGGCGAGATTGCAGGGCCATCCATTTATAGTGTGTGGCAGGTGTGTGTGTGTGTGTGTGTGTGTGTGTGTGTGCCATCCATGAATAGTGTGTGGCAGGTGACAGGCAGACATGGTTCACCCTCCCCCTCCTTCCTTTGAGTGGAGGATGTCAGCATAACTCAACATGTCAGTTTGGGGGCCAGGGTAGGGGTAATGGGGGTAGAAGGGAGAGTACGCGTGTGTGAGTTGTGTGTGTGTGTGTGTGTACAATAGGCCCCCTTTCCACTACCTGTTAATGAGGTGTGACTGGTCGTGTGGAGAACCACTGGACTGTCTACCAGCCTCTCCTCCCTGTCCTTCTCTCCCTTCCTCTCTCTCTCTCCCCTCCTCCTCTTTGTCTCCTCTACCTTCCTTCCTGTCCTTCTCTCCATAGCTTCCTCTCTCCCTCCCCCTGATCCTCTTTCTGCACCTCTCCAGTCGATAGAAACTCACACTCTATTCTCAACCTCCAACTCTATTCGTCATGTTGGTCGATCTGAGTACAGAGAGGTGTATGGTCCTGCCAGTCGGACTCCTGGACTCCTATCTGGTACTGATTCTTCTGCTAGCAAGTTTTTCGAAGAAGGATCTACTCGCAATGACTGTGCTATTTGGTTGTTTTCCATAGTTAACTTAGTGGAATGCACTGACTGTAATTTGTGTCTGCTAAATGTCAACGTAAAATGTAGTACCATCTGGTCAAAAGTAGTGCACCCCATAGGGAACATGGTGCCTTTTGAGACTCAGACATTACCTCCCATATCTGTCCCCCAGGCAGGAGGCACACACAATGTGAAGCAGTCTAATTAACAATGTCACATCACATCCAGTTAGGAGATATCCAACAGCATTACAATACATGCCTTTAGACAGCTAGCTTAGACCTCATCTATCCTCACTCTATGCCCACGCATGCAATGCCCAATGACTTAGTCCTGCTCGGCTCTTTACATAAACAAATTGCACTTCTTATACTTCTTATAAAAACATATTCCCTACTGAGCCACCTACTCCAATTTAATATTTTACTAATGTGCAAAGTACAACTGTAATTGAATAAACCTCATTATGAGGAAATAGGAGTGGAAGGCTTGATGAAGGAGGACTGTAGGATTTGTCCCAAATGGCACCTCATTCCCTATATAGTGGACTTTTTCTAAGTGCACTACATAAGGAATATGGTGCCATTTGGGACACAATTGAAATGCCCTTAGGTGCCCTGATCTGTTTGGCACCTGAAAGGAAGTACTAATGAACACTACACTGAAAACTAATTGGTAAACAATATGGGTAGAATTCAGCGTACACAGAAATGTGCCTTCATGTTTCCTAAAACAACTTACCTGATGTACAGATTCTGCATTTTGTAAATGGCTCTTTGTTTGCGTTACTCAATTCGAACACAATTTTTCCTTACATAAAAATACATTCAATGTCAATGGAGATACTGCTCCAGTTAACAAAACCCAAGTATTTTAGGCCTACTGTTTACAAAAAAAAACTCTGTCTGAGCATATTACTTGATTGTACTTGTTTAGTACTGCTAATTCACTTACCAGTTTTATTCTGCCGTAATGACGATGCCAGTAATCTAATAGTACAGAGGTTTATGCAAATTAACTTTCAGTTGCTTTTCGATATTTGAAAATGAAAAGACAATAACTGTTGAGTTAAAGTGATTATAAGTAGAACGTTATGCAAGACCAAACCATCCCTGGAGATTCCATGCTAGTGTGGGTTTAGAAGAGAGGCAGTGGTTGGAAAATTCATATGAATACATTGCTCTGTGTCTTACGCACGACACAAATGTAAAACTTGATTTAAAAGACGAATAATAACACACACATACACAACAGTGTGTGGAGACAGCCTATGATAGTAGAAAGGAGGCTGATAAAAAGTGGTCTTGAGGGGCGAGTTTAAAGTCGCTCATCCAAATCAAACAGGAAACATGAGATGAAGGACTAGCCAGCCAGGCACTCTGAGGGGAGTTATTGATGAAGTGTGTGTGTGTGTGTGTGTGTGTGTGTGTGTCACTCTCTTGGGAGTTATTGATTTGTCAGCACGGAGCGGCTGTCATTGAGACAAACACACAGGAAAGCCCCAGAGGTGATCATTACCACTGAGCCAGAGTGTCACTAACCATTAGGGAACATCACTGACGTGTCTCTGGCTGCACCCTGACACTGACTTTTTCTGGAAGGAAACAAACACACACAAACACACACACACAAACGATACAACACGTCCTTTAGTACCAATGGAACGACTACCCTGAGGGAATATGCTTCCAAGCACCAATAGACACACAAATAAATCATTGACTGGACTGGCTGCCCACAGTGGCTGCGTCCCAAATGGAACGTCCCAAATTGCTTTCAAAGTGCACTATTTTTGGTCAAACTTTTGGGAGGCGTCCAGTGGCTGGAGAATTTTGTGGAACCTTTTTCCTCCTATACTAGATCGAACAAGCAGTTTAGTCTAAAGGCTAGAAGCCTGGTATGAGAATACACTGTACACTGCTGACAAGAACATAGTGTCTGTCACACATTGTTATAAAGTGTATTCTGTTCATTTGTAAAGACCTCTAATCAACCAGCGTAATAACAACTGTAATAACAACACTAAAAGGTCAACTACCATCAGCATTCCAAGGAGCAATACCATTCCACAGCAATAGGTAGATTCACATTACGAACAGATGTATTCAAATCTCATATTTCAGACAGTCTACTTTCCAATATTTGTCTAACCCACAACAATAGTGCTATAATGAAGATGCCTGTTAATTAGCAGTAATGATGGTGGTTTTTCATCTGATAGCTGTGATGTTATAATGTTACTGTAATAATGGAGAGTTTGTGGTTGGCATCATGGGCTGTGTAGAAAATGATCTGCATTTCCCTTTTTCAAGTGGGACACGACACCACTGCTTCCAGTTTGAACTATTGTCATTTGAATGATTCTGTTGTGCTGTGAGTCCATATTGGGTTTTAAGGTTTTAAAACGGAGCCGTTTGATTGACAAAAAACCTTACATTGTCACACTAAGCGTCCGCAGTCACAGACAGACAGACAGCAGGGCACATGATACTGCTGACAGCACAAACTCTGTAAGTATCCCACAGTATCTTGCCAAGCTGAGCACTTTCATGGCTTTGTCCTCTCCTCTCCTCCACATCCCTCTCTCCCCTTCCTCCCCCCCTCTCCCTCCAAAGCTGAGAGACAAATTAAACAAGTCCTGGTAATGGAGGAAACATAAGCCTCTGGCAGTCGTGCTATTAGCCAGCCTGCTTATTTGTTAACTGACTGGATTAATTTGTTGTGTTTGGTATGTGAGGCCACCTGCTTGGTGGCTCCATGGCTGGGTGAAGGGCATTGCATTCTGAGCCTCTCTCGGTGCGGTAGGTTAGTTCACTAATCTGCCTCCAAGGATGATTGCAGGTTTCTGTGGCATAAGGTGGTGGTAGCCGCCTCGACCAGTCGCCCTCCCTCCTGGCCCATCTTTTTTCTCATGCTTCCCCATGCAGGATCGCACATTAGCGGACGCTTCATTTCATCACTCGGGGGACTGGCTGTTGACCCTCAGGAGCCCTGACTCCTTTAGTTTGTCTGCCTGGCTGACCGGAATACAAATGGAACAGATCAGCAGGGTCTATACACACTGTCTCAGAATCAGACTAGGGAATGAAACAGCAGTATCAGTCTAGGGCCAGCTCAGCCCAGTGCTTCCTCAGACTATACACTCAGACTGTAGACTATGTTTAGGTTGCTGGAGGATCCTTTAGGGGTTCTTCAAATTGAAAATGTGGGGAACCCCTATAAGTTATTCAAAGAAACCCCATTAATGGTTCCACAACTAACCTTTTGGGGTTCATTTTTGTAACCTCCTCTCCCTATTACTTTTGTTAACAACAATTACACAATGTTTTAGTTGTCACTGTTTATTAGGATTTTAGTGGCAAGCAGAATAAACAAATCCAAATAGGTACCCTCCCAGCCCCAAGTTCAATAGGTATATCGTCTGGCGTGTTGATGTCTTTTGCAGGCTATCCATAGCCAGAATGATTTTGCAGTGCATGGTGATCAAACAGGTGTTCTGTTATATTCATCAGTGGTGTAGGGAGGGTAAAGTCTGTGACTACAAAAAATATATCATTTTACAGATGATTAACAAAACGTGCACACGACAGTATTCATATCTTGTTTTTTGTGGTAAAAAAATATGTGAATGAAAAAACAGTTTTCATACAAATACCTTGACCATAATGTAGAGGCCTCTGGGATCTTCATTGAAGAGGTATGGGAGTAGGAAGAAGGCTGCTGTTACTGAGTCATATAAGGTTGTCGATGATACATGGAACTACTTATTCCAGTTATTAATAAGCAAGCAGCCATTAAGAAAATGACAGTAAAAACTGTTGAATCCCCTTGGATTGATCAGGAATTGAAAAATTGTATGGTTGAGAGGGATGAGGCAAAAGGTATGGCAATGAAGCCTGGCAGCCCAACTGATTGGCAAACGTACTGCAAATTAAGAAAGCATGTGACTAAACTAAATAAAAATAAACTACACTATGAAACAAAGATAAAATATATAAAGAATGATAGTAAAAAGCTTTGGGGCACCTTAAATTCAATTTTGTGGAAAAAAGCCAACTCGGCTCCTTCATTCATTGAATCAGATGGCTCATTCATCAGAAAGCCCACTGATATTGCAAACTACTTTAATGACTCTTTTATTGGCAAGATAAGCAAACTTAGGGATGCCATGCCAGCAACAAACACTGACACTACACATCCAAGTATAACAGACCAAATTATGAAAGACAAGAATTGTACATTTGAATTGCGTAAAGTCAGTGTGGAAGATGTGAAAAAAGTATTGTTGTCTATCAACAATGACAAGCCACCGGGGTCTGACAATCTGGATGGAAAATTACTGAGGATAATAGCGGATGATATTGCCACTCCTATTTGCCACATCTTCAATTTAAGCCTATTAGAGAGTGTGTGCCCACATGCCTAGAGGGAAGGTAAAGTCATTCCACTACCCAAGAATAGTAGAGCCCCCTTTAATGGCTCAAATAGCCGACCAATCAGCCTGCTACCAACCCTTAGTAAACTTCTGCACAAAATTGTGTTTGACCAGATACAATGCTATTTTACAATAAACAAATTGACTAGAGAATTTCAACATTCTTATAGGGAAGGACACTCAACAAGCACATAACTTACACAGATGACTGATGATTGGCTGAGAGAAATTTATGATAAAATGATTGTGGGGGCTGTCTTGTTAGACTTCAGCGCAGCTTTTGACATTATTGATCATAGTCTGCTACTGGATAAACTTGTGTTATGGCTTTACAGCCCCTGCTATAATGTGGATAAAGAGTTACTTGTCTAAAAGAACACAGAGGGTGTTCTTTAATGGAAGCCTCTCAAATATAATCCAGTTAGAATCAGGAATTCCCCAGGGTAGCTGTTTAGGCCCCTTGCTTTTTTCAATTTTGACTAACGACATGCCATGTTTGAGTAAAGCCATAGTGTCTATGTATGCGGATGACTCAACACTAAACACGTCAGCTACAACAGCGACTAAAATGACTACAACACTCAACAAAGAGCTGCAGTTAATTTCAGAGTAGGTGGCAAGGAATAAGTTAACCCTAAATATTTCTAAAACTAAAAGCATTGTATTTGGAACAAAACACTCACTAAACCCTAAACCTCAACTAAATCTTGTATTAAATCATGTGGAAATTGAGCAAGTTGAGATGACTAAACTGCTTGGAGTAACCCTAGATTGTAAACTGTCATGGTCAAAACAATATTGATGCAGTAGTAGCTAAGATGGGGAGAAGTTTGTCTATAATAAAGCAATGCGCTGCCTTCTTAACAACACTATCAACAAGGCAGGTCCTACAGGCCCTAGTTTTGTCGCACCTTGACTAAAGTTTAGTCGCGTGGTCAGGTGCCACAAAAAACTTTGATGTACACAGAGAGCTAATATTAATAATATGCATGTCAATCTCTCCTGGCTGAAAGTGGAGGAGAGATTGACTTCATCACTACTTTTATTTATGACAAACTACTGACACACAGCTCGGACACCCATGCATACCCCACAAGACATGCCACAAGAGGTCTCTTCACAGTCCCCAGAACAGACTACTGGAGGCACACAGGAGGCATGACTACATGGAACTCTATTTCATATCAAGTAACTGACGCAAGCAGTAAAATTTGATTTAAAAAACAGATAAAAAAACACCTTGTGGAACAGCGGGGACTGTGAAGCAACAAAATTGGCACACACGCACACACACACGCACACACACACACACACACACACACACAATAACATATGCACTATACATACACATGTATTTAGTACTGTAGGTATGTGGTAGTGGTGGAGTAGGGGCCTGAGGGCACACAGTGCGTTGTGAAATCTGTAATTTATGTTTAAAAAATATATATATACCTCATTTACAAAATAATTCAGACCTTTTGATATGAGACTCAAAATTGAGCTGAGGTACATCCTGTTTCCTTTGATCATCCTTAAGGTTTTTCTACAACTTGATTGGAGTCCACTTGTAAATTCAATTGATTGGACATGATTTGGAAAGGCACACACCTGTCTATATAAGGTCCCACAGCTGACAGTGCATGTCAGAGCAAAACCTATGCTATGAGGCATAGTCCGTAGATTGTCCTTGGAGCTCCGAGGCAGGATTGTGTCGAGGCAAAGATCTGGGGAAGGGTACCAAAACATTTCTGCAGCATTGAAGGTCCCCAAGAACACAGTGCCCTCCAACATGATTAAATGGAAGAAGTTTGGAACCACCTGAGCAATCGGGGGAGAAGGACCTTGGTCAGGGAGTTGACCAAGAACCTGATGGTCACTCTGACAGAGCTCCAGAGTTCCTCTGTGGCGATGGGAGAACCTTCCAGAAGGTCAACCATCTCTGCAGCACTCCACCAATCAGGCCTATGATAGAGTGGCCAGACAGAAGCCACTCCTCAGCACATGACAGCCCGCTTGGAGTTTGCTAAAAGGCACCTAAAGGACTCTCAGACCATGAGAAACAAGATTCTCTGGTCTGATGAAACCAAGATTGAACTCTTTGGCATGAATGCCAAGCGTCACGTCTGGAGGAAACTTGGCACCATCCCTACTGTGAAGCATGGTGGTGGCAGCATCATACTGCGGGGATGTTTTTCAGCAGCAGGGACTGGGATACTAGTCAGGATCGAGGGAAAGATGAATGGAGCAAAGATGAATGGAGCGTCATACAAGAAGACTCAAGGCTGTAATCGCTGTCAAAGGTGCTTCAACAAAGTACTGAGTAAAGGGTCTGAATACTTATGTAAATGTGATCCTTAAAAAAAATGTTTTTTATACATTTGCAAACATTTAACAAAATCTGTTTTTACTTTGTCATTATGGGGTATTGTGTGTGTAGATTGTTGAGGGGGAAAAGCGGTTTAATCAATTTTAGAATAAAGTTGTAACGTAACAAGTCAAGGGGTGGGGTATGAATACTTTCTGGATGCACTGTACCTTTGTGTGCCTCCTCTGTCATTATACTTGCAGACACAGTCATGGGAGCAGTTCAGTCATCTGCAGCCAATGCCGCTACAGCCTTTAACATATTCTTACATATTCTTACCTCTTTGTTGATTCATATCCATTGAATTGTGTCGATTTTCTGTCATATAAAGAATTCTAAAAAAGGGATAAAGTGTCAAATAACAGCCATCTGCACACATATGAAAAGATAGATGATGTCCTCATAAAACAATATCAATTTAGATCATAAAGTGAGAAACTGTACCTTAAATTGAGATCTTTCAATTTTTCAGTTAAGTGCCTGCACCTTCCGTCGTCTCAAATTCAAATTAAAATATTTCAGTTGGGCAGTTAGGTTCCTGCAAGAACCCCCATGAACTAAAAAGGTTCCTCGATGAACCCCAACTATAGAGCCATGTCTTCTGAAGTTACTGAAGAGGTCCTGTAGTATATTACATCTATGATGGTACAAAGTACAAATATACAGTACGAGTCTCTGAATTAAACATACCGTACCTGTGGAAATCTGTTTTGTAGTGTATAAAAATGAACTGAAAGCAGTCTGTGTTATAATATTCATGTTTGCTCATGCTCTAAGAAGCTACGGGGAAATAACCCAATGTTCTGTTGTAAAATAATATTCCTGCATTCTCTATGACACCAAATCAGCATTAGCACATCCTATCCAAATTCATGACACAACATACATACTGTTCAAAAGTTTGGGGTCTCTTAGAAATGTCCTTGTTTTCTAAGGAAAAGCACATTTATTGTCCATTAAAATAACATCAATTTGATCAGAAATACAATTTAGACATTGTTAATGTTGTAAATGACTATTGTAGCTGGAAACGGCAGATTTTGTATGGAACATCTACATAGCCGTACAGAGGCCCATTATCAGCAACCATCACTCCTGTGTTCCAATGGCAAGTTGTGTTAGATAATTCAAGTTAATCATTTTAAAAGGCTAATTGATCATTAGAAAACCTTTTTGCGATTATGTTATCACAGCTGAAGACTATTGTTCTGATTAAAGAAGCAATAAAACTGGCCTTCTTTAGACTAGTTGAGTATCTGGAGCATCAGCATTTGTGGGTTCAATTACAGGTTCAAAATGGTCGGAAACAAAGAACTTTCTTCTGAAACTCATCAGTCTATTCTTGTTCTGAGAAATGAAGGCTATTCCATGCGAGAAATTGCCAAAAAACTGAAGATCTCGTACAACTCTTTGTACTACTCCCTTCACAGAACAGAGCAAACTGGCTTTAGCCAGAATAGAAAGAAGAGTGGGAGGCCCCGGTGCAGAACTGAGAAAGAGGACAAGTACATTAGAGTGTCTAGCTTGAGAAACAGATGCCTGATAAGTCCTCAACTGGCAGCTTCATGAAATAGTACACACAAAACACCAGTCTCAATGTCAACAGTGAAGAGGCGACTCTGGGATGCTAGGTTGCAAAGAAAAAGCTGTATCTCAGTCTGGCCAATAAAAATAAAAGATTAAGATGGGCAAAAAAACACAGACACTGGACAGAGGAACTCTGCCTAGAAGGCCATTATCCCGGAGTCGCCTCTTCACTGTTGACGTTGAGACTGGTGTTTTATAGGGTGCAGTTTGGGAGTCAACCCTAGCCTGGAGAACAGGGCCCCTGGGTTAGTAGGGTGTGATGGGTAGAGGTCTGGGGCTGTAGCAGCTCTACCACTACACAGCCACATGTCACGGGCTGCCAGACACCTGAGGGCTGTGCTGCATGGACCAGGGAGTTACCACGTCTAAGGTGTCAGGGGAGAGAAATGACCCAAGCATCCTGAAGGGGACATGGACTAATGTGCACCAGCACTGGGTGTCCCTATATAACCTGGTGCACTGACATAAGGCCCCCCCCCCACTTTCCTCAGATCTACCGCCTACGTGGGTCCTCTTGACAGTGTGTACAGGTGGAGATCAAGTGTGAGATCAAGTGTGTTTGTTAGTATTATTACTGTAACATCATTGCCATTAATAACTACACAACTTCAGGCCCCCTGAGTGGCGCTTGAGGCATAACTACCGACCAGGGTTCGATCCCAGGCTGTGTCACAACTGGCCGTGACCGTGAGTCCCATAGGGCGGAGCACAATTGGCCCAGTGTCTTCCGGGTTAGGGGAGGGTTTGGCCAAGGGGACTTTACTTGGCTATTTGTGGAGGGCCGGGTGCCTGCAGGCTGGCTTCGGTCGTCAGTTGTGTTTCCTCTGACACATTGGTGCAGCTGGCTTCCGGGTTAAGCGGGCTGGTATTAAGGATGGGGCCCACATGGGGCATTGGGCCCACATTGAATGTGTTAGAATATTTGAGTCACTCAGATAGTAGAAGCCACGGCAAATGCTTTAAAACTGACATTTTGCACCATGACAAAATGTGTAGATTTGCAAGAAACTAGCTTTACATTTGGTGTGGCAGGTAGCCTAGTGGTTAGAGCGTTGCAACCGAAAGGTTGCAAGATAAAATCCACAAGCTGATAAGGTAAATATCTGTCATTCTGCCCATGAACAAGGCAGGTAACCCACTGTTCCTAGGCTGTCATTGAAAATAAGAATTTGTTCTTAACTGACTTGCCTAGTTAAATAAAGGTATAAATAAACATTTGTGAAATTGTCTAAGCCCCATGACAAATTGTGTAGAATTGCAGGAAACTAGCTGTAAAATGTTGTCTCAGCCCAATAGCAAAATGTGTAGAATTTCAGGAAACTAGCTTTAAAATAGTAGGTTTAGGCTACTAAATTGTATTAGACAGAAGCACATGTTACAGCTGTAGAAGCCAAGTGGTTCTCTTTAACACCAGCCACCCCTAGTCTGATAAACGCAATAGAGATGAATGCATTCCTCAACATTCATCTGTGTGGGAGAGAGACAGAAAGAGAGACAGGTAGTGAGAGACAGAGACAGAGAGACAAGAGAGAGTGGTAGTGAGAGAGAGAGAAACACAGAGAGAGTGATAGAGAAAGAAAAAGCAAGAGAGAAAGAATGAGAGAAAGATGGAGGAGGAAGGAGTGATAGAGACAGATACTGGTCTGTTCTGTTCCCCGCTGCAGCCAGCCAACCAGCCTGCTTGGTGACAAAGCACCCCCTGAGGCAGCAGCTATCATAAAAGCAGTAATAGACTGAACACACATTTTCATTAGCTATTGATTCATTTCCAATTCTCCATTAATTTTGTGCCATCATCACACACTGGCCTTTTTCTTTCCCCAGGCTACGTTGCTCAGCTACTCCAGACATGACTATGGTAATTACTGAGCTCCCTCCCTCAAGCTGTTCACTAGTTCACATTGCTGCTGTAAAAAAATAAAGACATGTTTTTTTGGTGAAAAGAAAGAAAGAAAGAAAGAGAGAGAATCAAAGCTTTTCAAAGTTTCACCTAGAGGCAGGAAGTTAAACAGAACGGAAGTACACAAGTACAACAGTGTGTGAAGAATCGCCATTATGTTTAATCCAAAGAACTCTTTAATAGTCGATGGAGGGGCTCTTTGTTGTCGGGGCAACCAGCACATTGCCCAGGCTGCTTTCAGATCAACCCCAGAAGCTACCAGAACAGTCCCGATGATGGAGCATCTGTGAATGATGGCAGAAACATGCAACCTACAGATAACAAGAGACAGGAGCAGAGACATTGGATACCAATATGGCTGACGATCCTTATATGGCTGACGAAGTGAAGGTAACTGAATTCATTAATCTACTATTTTTTATTAATTATATTCAATTCAATAAAACATTTTTTTTTAAATGTAGCCTGAGGGGCAAGTTAGAAGGACAAGTCAGTTAGAAGTATCATAATCAACATAACACAAGGAAATCCAAACCATCCCTATATTTTGTCATACATTTTTTTCATTCCAGTGAGTGATGCTAGATGATTCATAAGTGACACAACCTTCTGGCTAGTGCTCAAGTCAGATATCACAAGCTACGGTGCAATGTGTTTGGGTCCACTGATACAGATAGGGTCTCAATTTGACCTGTATAGTCACAGCAAAAATAATCCTGCAGCAACAGGACTTGAACGTTTAGTCCGTAATGCTGCTTGATCGGTGGTTAGGCTCTAGGGTGGTCAAAATGAGGCTACACGAAAAGTGAAATACTGCGTGCAGGAAACTTCTCAGCCACAAAAGAGTGATCAAATTAAGATCCTACATTTGTACATAGCCATTATGTATTAAATGAATACTAGCCCACCCACCCACTCAGTTATGTCACATACATTACAGAGTTGCTAAACGCTTTGGGATACATTTGACCTTTGGCCGCACACAGACCTTTGAGTTCAAGCCCAGCAAACAAGCTGCTATTTAGAGCCTGTGGTAAAAGCATCACGAGGGAGCTGTCATACACGTATGTCTCCCTTGGCCTACAAGAGGGAGGTCACAGTCAGATGAAAGCATCAGCTATAATGATGTGCACAAATACACACAAATACACGCATACACACAGGCACATACGCACACAGGCATGCATAGATTCACGCATGGACACATGCATACGCACGCACTCACGCACGCACACACACACGATTCAGCATTTGTGTATTTCGCATGGTTAATTAAATAACATCTCTACCCATGTCGCTTTCTAGTTTACACAGATCATTTACATCAAATGTGAAACCCCTATTCACATCTCCTCTACCAATAGACAATATATTTGAATTGGTTCTTTGATAATGAATCCCAGCAGCACATCAAAGATCATTAAAAACATTTACACTCATTCATTCTCCTCTGAGCAATAGAAGAGGAAATCACCACAATTGATTGCAGTGTGGGATGGGAATAGTCATATAGCTCGGGTCTGTGTGTGTGTGTGTGTGTGTGTGTGTGTGTGTGTGTGTGTGTGCGTGTGCGTGTGTGAATGAAGAAATGAACTCCATCAGGTTCATCTATCATGTTTTTTTTCCCCCCTTTCATTGCGTGAAGGAGAAAACAAATGGCAAAGCAAATCAATTACATGAAAAAGAATCATGTTGCCTGTCAAATATACACTCCATTCTGTGTCACGTTTTGTTTTTCTCCACTCGACAACATCACACAATTCTAAGATAGAATTTTGAAAACCATATACATTATTAACACTGTTCATGCTCCATCAATTTCCCCAAGCAGTTTTTTCTTCTTTCATCAGAGAAGAGCTCTACAGAGAAAAAGAAAAGGACTATACATGCGTGTTAGTGGTGTAACAGACGGCTAAACTTAAGGTACAGTATTCAATGGCTGTTAAATAAATAAACATTATTATGGAATTCAGTGGGGGCGGGGTCCTTAAGACTCTATTTCACTGCACCCTGAAGGGAGCACTTCAACCACACCAACCTTTTAAGATGGTCACAAAAGAAAGCCCTGATGTAGGCTTAAACGGTAAGCCCGGAGAGATGGAACTGTGAGCTAACCAAAAAAAACAAACCCGAGTTTTCCACTTCCTCTCAGATTGGGGCTCCCGTGAAACGCTGTGTTGTCAAGGAAACAAGTGCCACGGCGACACCTTAATCTGAAGGGATATAATTGGAAAAGGCAGATATATATCTTTGTACTGTATCTGGTGTATTTTGATGTACAGTACCCGGCCGTAGTGGAAACTAGAACACTCATTGCCGTGTTATTGCAAGTAAAATAACACTAATGAAACGCATGAAAAAGGATCCTGTGGTGGAAATAAGAGTATAAATCTGACAGAGACAAAAGTACATTAAGTACATAAAAATGTTAACAATAATGTCACCTGCACCGAATACAACAGGTGTAGACCATACCGTGAAATGCTTACGAGCCCTTTCCCAAATATGCAGACTTGAAAAATGTGCAAATAACAAAAAACTAAGGAAATAGTATCACAATAACAATAACAAGGCTATATACAAGGAGTATCAGTACCGAGTCAATGTGCAGGGGCATGAGATAGTTGAGGTAACAGGGATAATATGTAGGTAGTGGTAAAAGTGACTAGGCAATCAGGATAGATAATAAACAGCAGCGGCATATGTGAAGAGTGTGAAAGTGGGTCTATGTGTGAGTGTGTGTGCCGTCCAATATGCATGTTTGTGTGTGTTTTGTGTGTGTGAGTGTATGTAGTGTGTGTACGTGTGTGTGTGTGCTGGAATGTCAGTGTGGTATGTGCAAGTGTGTGGTGGAGTCTTGAGAGTGTGCATTGAGACAGTGCAAGAATATCAGTAAAAACAAAAGGGGGGGGGGGTCAATGCAAATAGCAATTTGATAACTGTCAGCAGTCTTGTGGTTTGGTGGTAGAAGCTGTTCAGGAGTCTTTTGGTCCCAGACTTGGCGCTCTGGTACCACTTGTCATTTGATAGCAGAGAGAACAGTCTATGACTTGGGTGGCTGGTCTTTGACAATTTTTAGGAGAATATTATGGCAGTGATAGGAAACTAGATTCAGCCGCGGCCGATTTTAATCGGAACAAATGTTCGGGGGGCCAGAACATGATCATAATCATTTGTACACTGCAAATTGACCACAACTAAGCCCAAAAAGAGACTGTACTTGAAAATAACAATCATTTCATACCTTGATTACATTGAGCCACGATCACGTCTCTTTTGTTATTTGTGGGAATACTTGGAAACAGATTTTCTAGTGTGATGGGCTTCCAAAGGGTGACGACTAATTTCTGCATCTATGACAGCGTGCGTGCGTGTGTGTGTGTGTGTGCGTGCGTGCGTGCGTGTATGTGTGCGTGTGTATGTAAATGTCTGTGTGTGACACCTCATGACAGTGTGTGTGGTGCAACATGCTGCAGCCTTGTTTAAAAGTCGTTCTGCACAAGCAAGATAATATGTTATCATGACTAACTGATATGCCATCCGTCCATCTGGCTGATGTGACAGACAGTATCTCTGCTAAATCAATGTCACAGAGTAGCTTTCTAATTAACTGTACCATTATTCAGTCCCTGTATGTGTGTTTGTCTGTGAGTGTTTGTGTGTGTGTGTGTGTGTGTGTGTGTGTGTGTGTGTGTGTGTGTGTGTGTGTGCGTGCGTGTGCGTGTGTGTGTGTGTTTGTCGGTGTGTGTGTCTGTGTGATTAAACATTACTTCTGTTTTGTCAGTCCCAGTGAAATATTGGAATGGCAAACTGTTCATGATAGTAAAATCAATCAGGCAACTCTCCTAAAAATGTTCGTTTTTTAGTGAAAAATAATAACAGTTTTAACAGGCATTGACCTAAGTCTGCAGGAAGTCTGAAGGGGCAATCAATATGGCTGATTGACAATTGAGAATCACCACCCTGAAGTGGAGAAGGGACCAGCAGAGTTGCAAATATTGTGGCTAAACCGTCACCGTCCACAATTGGTCCGTAAATGTGTGGTAGTATACGCGTATATCTCCAGCAGAGTTGTTATACAGCTGATCAAGGCAAGAAGACCTCACATACAGTTAATGCGTCCCAAATGGCACCCTATTCTATGATAGTGCACTACTTTTGACCAGAGCTCTATGGTCAAAAGTGGGTCGAAAGTAGTGTACTATGGAATAGGGTGCCATTTAGGATGCAAACACTATATTCCATACACAACCGAGACACTCTGTGGGCTACAATGTATCATTAAAACAACACCTCCAGAACAACACGTGACAGCATAGATGCCACCACCACAACTCCTTCCCCAATGACATGCAAATAACCAAGAAGTCGGTGGAATCTTCAAGATCTCTGGCCAATTATGTCGTTAATTACAGCCTATTGTAGAGAGTATCTACTGTAGACGTGCGCTCTTGATTATACACTGCTCCTGTGTGTGTGTGTGTGTGTGTGTGTGTGTGATGGTGTGTGTGTGTGTGATTATACACTGCCTCTGTTCTGTCCTCACTACCCAGGACAGACTCTAATCAGTAATCACTACCTGCAGCTGCTGCACACACTCAGTTCAGTCTCCTCAGGATCAGGGGGACATAAGCCTTGTTCACATTGGCAGTTTGATGTGACTCAAATCCAATATTTTTGCATATCCGATTCAAATCTGTTCTTTTTCCTGCAGTCTGAACAGCCAAAATGCACATGGAATTTGATATTTAAAGACACATTTCAAACCACCTTTATAGTTGTTGACGGTTTGACAAGATCATGTAGTAGCTAGCTAGCTAGCTTGTTAATTGTTTACAAACAAATGAGTGAATGTGCTAGAAAGCTAAACATCTACCTAGCTAGCTAGTTCTTACACTATGATTTTTAACATGCAAAGCAGCTGGGAAATCTCAATGGCAGGCATTGTAGTCACCTCAGCCACAGATTATCCATTATATTGACCAGATACTCGATGGAAGATAGTCGGGAGGAGGCAAGATCAGGTGGGACCATTCTAGCCAATGGGAGGGCAGGTACCTGTGTGTTTTTTCTCAAAGTTGACGGGATGTCACGTGTCCTATTTATATCAGCACATTCATAACAACCTAAGCATTACAAAACTTCTATTCGATCCAATATGCCATTAGTAGCAAATAAGCCATTTGTCACGCCCTGGCCATAGAGAGGCTTTTTATTCTCTATTTTGGTTAGGCCAAGGTGTGACTAGGGTGGGCGTTCTATGTTCTTTTTTCTATGTTTTTGTATTTCTTTGTTTTTGGCCGGGTATGGTTCTCAATCAGGGACATCTGTCTGTCGTTGTCTCTGACTGAGAACCATACTTAGGCAGCCTGTTTTCCCACTATGGGTTGTGGGTAGGTGTTTTCTTTGTCTGTGTTTCACCATACAGAACTGTTTCCATTTTCATTGTTTCACTTTGGTTATTTTGTATTCAGTGTTCAGTTATATTTCATTAAAATGGACACTTACCACGCTGTGTTTTGGTCCGATCTTTCATACTCTTTCTCAGATGAAGATCGTTACACCATTACATTTTTGCTAACCAAATTTGACACTCATTGACCTCCATACAAAAACTACTCACTTAGTGAGCAAAATAATAATTACATGTATTATTTTTACACCTGCTGGAGAACCAGTTATCTCTCGTCCTTCACCTCTTCTTCTCTGCCTTAGCTTGCTACATAACTGAGTGATAGGAAGCACGAGCACCACCACCAACAAGCCTACACAAGCTATTATCAAATGGTGGGTCGGGTCGGGAGGTTTTGAATGGGTTGCAGGTGTCTGAGTAAAAAAGAAAGTATAATACTAAGAGTATACAGTTGAAGTCAGAAGTTTACATACACCTTAGCCAAATACATTTAAACTCAGTTTTTCACAATTCCTGACACTTAATCCTAGTAAAGATTCCCTATCTTAGGTCAGTTAGGATCACCACTTTATTTGAAGAATGTGAAATGTCAGAATAATACTAGAGAGAGTGATTTATTTCAGCTTTTATGTCTTTCATCACGTTCCCAGTGGGTCAGAAGTTTGCATACACTCAATTAGTATTTGGTAGCATTGCCTTTAACTTGGGTCAAGTGTTCCGGGTAGCCTTCCACAAGCTTCCCACAATAAGTTGGGGGAATTTTGGCCCATTCCTCCTGACAGAGCTGGTGTAACAGACTCAGGTTTGTAGGCCTCCTTGCCCGCACATGCTTTTTCAGTTACGCCCAAAAATTGTCTCAAGGATAGAGGTCAGGGCTTTGTGATGGCCACTCCAATATCTTGACTTTGTTGTCTTTAAGTATGCTTGGGGTCATTGTCCATTTGGAAAGACCCATTCGCAACCAAGCTTTAACTTCCTGAATGATGTCTTGAGATCTTGCTTCAATATATCCACATTATTTTCCTACCTCATGTTGCCATCTATTTTGTGAAGTGCACCAGTCCCTCCTGCAGCAAAGCACCCCCACAACATGATGCTTCCACCCCCGTGCCACACGGTTGGGATGGTGTTCTACGGCATTCAAGCCTCGCCTTTTTACTTCAAACATAATGATAGTCATTATGGCCAAACAATTATATTTTTGTTTCATCAGACCAGAGGACATTTCTCAAAAAGTACAATCTTTGTCCCCATGTGCAGTTGCAACCGTAGTCTGGCTTTTTAATGGCAGTTTTGGAGCAGTGGTTTCTTCCTTGCTGAGCGGCCTTTCAGGTTATGCCAATATAGGACTCATTTTACTGTGGATATAGATACTTTTGTACCTGTTTCCAAAGTACGTTCATCTCTAGGAGACAGAACGCTTCTCCTTCCTGAGCGGTGCGACGGCTGCGTGGTCCCATGGTGTTTATACTTGCGGATTATTGTTTGTACAGATGAACGTGGTACCCCTCAGGCGTTTGGAAATTGCTCCCAAGGATGAACCAGACTTGTGCATGTCTACAATTTTGGCTGATTTCTTTTGATTTTCCATGATGTCAAGCAAAGAGGCACTGAGGTTGAAAACAGGCCTTGAAATATATCCAGGGGTACACCTCCAATTGACTCAAATTATGTCAATTAGCCTATCACAAGCTTCTAAAGCCATGACATCATTTTCTGGAATTTTCCAAGCTGTTCAAAGGCACAGTCAACGTAGTGTATGTAAACTTCTGACCCACTGGAATTGTGATACAGTGAATTATAAGTGAAATAATCTGTCTGTAAACAATTGTTGGAAAAATTACTTGTGTCATGCACAAAGTAGATGTCCTAACCGACTTGCCAAAACTATAGTTTGTTAACAAGAAATTTGTGGAGTAGTTGATAAACAAGTTTTAATGACTCCAACCTAAGTGTACATAAACATTAGACTTCAACTGTATACAGTGGGGAGAACAAGTATTTGAGACACCACCGATTTTTCCTACTTACAAAGCATGTAGAGGTCTGTAATTTTTATCATAGGTACACTTCAACTGTGAGAGACGGAATCTAAAACAAAAATCCAAAAAATCACATTGTGATTTTTAAGTATTTCATTTGTATTTTATTGCATGATATACAGTGCCTTGCGAAAGTATTCGGCCCCCTTGAACTTTGCGACCTTTTGCCACATTTCAGGCTTCAAACATAAAGATATAAAACTGTATTTTTTTGTGAAGAATCAACAACAAGTGGGACACAATCATGAAGTGGAACGACATTTATTGGATATTTCAAACTATTTTAACAAATCAAAAACTGAAAAATTGGGCGTGCAAAATGATTCAGCCCCTTTACTTTCAGTGCAGCAAACTCTCTCCAGAAGTTCAGTGAGGATCTCTGAATGATCCAATGTTGACCTAAATGACTAATGATGATAAATACAATCCACCTGTGTGTAATCAAGTCTCCGTATAAATGCACCTGCACTGTGATAGTCTCAGAGGTCTGTTAAAAGCGCAGAGAGCATCATGAAGAACAAGGAACACACCAGGCAGGTCCGAGATACTGTTGTGAAGAAGTTTAAAGCCGGATTTGGATACAAAAAGATTTCCCAAGCTTTAAACATCCCAAGGAGCACTGTGCAAGCGATAATATTGAAATGGAAGGAGTATCAGACCACTGCAAATCTACCAAGACCTGGCTGTCCCTCTAAACTTTCAGCTCATACAAGGAGAAGACTGATCAGAGATGCAGCCAAGAGGCCCATGATCACTCTGGATGAACTGCAGAGATCTACAGCTGAGGTGGGAGACTCTGTCCATAGGACAACAATCAGTCGTATATTGCACAAATCTGGCCTTTATGGAAGAGTGGCAAGAAGAAAGCCAATTCTTAAAGATATCCATAAAAAGTGTTGTTTAAAGTTTGCCACAAGCCACCTGGGAGACACACCAAACATGTGAAAGAAGGTGCTCTGGTCAGATGAAACCAAAATTGAACTTTTTGGCAACAATGCAAAACGTTATGTTTGGCGTAAAAGCAACACAGCTCATCACACTGAACACACCATCCCCACTGTCAAACATGGTGGTGGCAGCATCATGGTTTGGGCCTGCTTTTCTTCAGCAGGGACAGGGAAGATGGTTAAAATTGATGGGAAGATGGATGGAGCCAAATACAGGACCATTCTGTAAGACTGAGTCTGCAAAAGACCTGAGACTGGGATGGAGATTTGTCTTCCAACAAGACAATGATCCAAAACATAAAGCAAAATCTACAATGGAATGGTTCAACAATAAACATATCCAGGTGTTAGAATGGCCAAGTCAAAGTCCAGACCTGAATCCAATCGAGAATCTGTGGAAAGAACTGAAAACTGCTGTTCACAAATGCTCTCCATCCAACCTCACTGAGCTCGAGCTGTTTTGCAAGGAGGAGTGGGAAAAAATTTCAGTCTCTCGATGTGCAAAACTGATAGAGACATACCCCAAGCAACTTACAGCTGTAATCGCAGCAAAAGGTGGCGCTACAAAGTATTAACTTAAGAGGGCTGAATAATTTTGCACGCCCAATTTTTCAGTTTTTGATTTGTTAAAAAAGTTTGAAATATCCAATAAATGTCGTTCCACTTCATGATTGGGTCCCAAAAATACAGTTTTATATCTTCATGTTTGAAGCCTGAAATGTGGCAAAAGGTCGCAAAGTTCAAGGGGGCCGAATACTTTCGCAAGGCACTGTAAGTATTTGATACATCAGAAAAGCAGAACTTAATATTTGGTACAGAAACCTGAGATCATACGTTTCCTGTAGTTCCTGACCAGATTTGCACACACTGCAGCAGGGATTTTGGCTCACTCCTCCATACAGACCTTCTCCAGATCCTTCAGGTTTCGGGGCTGTTGCTGGGCAATACGGACTTTCAGCTCCCTCCAAAGATTTTCTATTGGTTTCAGGTCTGGAGACTGGCTAGGCCACTCCAGTACCTTAAGATGCTTCTTACGGAGCCACTCCTTAGTTGCCCTGGCTGTGTGTGTCATGCTGGAAGACCCAGCCACGACCCATCTTCAATGCTCTTACTGAGGGAATGAGGTTGTTGGCCAAGATCTCGCGATACATGGCCCCACCCATCCTCCGCTCAATACGGTGCAGTCGCCCTGTCCCCTTTGCAGAAAAGCATCCCCAAAGAATGATGTTTCCACCTCCATGCTTCACGGTTGGGATGGTGTCCTTGGCGTTCTGGGCTGATCCCTCACCTTCCTCATGATCATTGATGCCCCACGAGGTGAGATCTTGCATGGAGCCTAAGACCGAGGGTGATTGACCGTCATCTTGAACTTCTTCCATTTTCTAATAATTGTGCCAACAGTTGTTGCCTTCTCACCAAGCTCCTTACCTATTGTCCTGTAGCCCATCCCAGCCTTGTGCAGGTCTACAATTTTATCCCTGATGTCCTTACACAGCTGTCTGGTCTTGGCCATTGTGGAGAGGTTGGAGTCTGTTTGATTGAGTGTGTGGACAGGTGTCTTTTATACAGGTAACGAGTTCAAACAGGTGCAGTTAATACAGGTAATGAGTGGAGAACAGGAGGGCTTCTTAAAGAAAAACGAACAGGTCTGTGAGAGCCGGAATTCTTACTGGTTGGTAGGTGATCAAACACTTATGTCATGCAATAAAATGCAAATTAATTACTTAAAAATCATACAATGTGATTTTCAGGATTTTTGTTTTAGATTCCGTCTCTCACAGTTGAAGTGTACCTATGATAAAAAAAAATACAGACCTCTACATGCTTTGTAAGTAGGAAAACCTGCAAAATCGGCAGTGTATCAAATAATTGTTCTCCCCACAGTATATAATAATTCCATTTTTTTATGTAAATGGAAAACATATCCATTCTGAATTGAAACAACTAAAACCAGGAATAAAGTTTGTAGAAATGATAAGGAACATACATTTGTAAATTTATTTCACAGTGAGTTTTATAACATTCTTCACCCAGAATATTTTCAAAAATGTAGAATTGCCAATGAAAAAGGTGGGAATGTTGTTCCCTTGTCATATAAGTGCTACATTTACTATCACTATAGTTTTAAATGTTGTTTTCCAGAATGCATTTTGCCCCCCAAAAATTGGGATGTGAACATTGGCTCGTGACTGAGACAACCTGGTTCGATTTGAGTCATGAGGCAAAACCAGTTAAGAACCACTGGCCTACACCACTGCACACACATCCGCCATTACTATGACAACTAGCATAGCCATGTCAGCAAATTACTGCTGTCCGAACGCACACAAATCTGATTTGGACACTTGTAACTTGCTGTTTCGACAGTCAGTATTACAAAACATATTTGAAAAACAAAACTGATTTGAGCATTCAGGGGTTGAGGGGTTCAGGGGTTCAGTATGAACAGGTACAGGGGTTCAGTATGAAATACACTCCTTCTTAGATGTGCTGGGTGGTACCACGTCAAGACTTACTATAAAGTAGCTGACAGCGTGCCATATTTGGTAATTGCCTTGGTAAATGGAGTGGGCCAATATATTTTCCCTAGACTACTAGTAACTGATGTTACACAAAATTCAAAAGGCAGTAAGCCACATTTCTGCATGTGAACAAATTAAACATTTTTGCTTACCATTTCATACACATCTATGTGCTTCTACGAAGAAAAGAATAACATGTAGCCTATGATGATTATACGTTTATATTCGTAGCTACAGTACATCCATCAAAACAAGTAATAGTGGTCATCGGTGGTCATGTCAACTTGTTGTAGCTTTTTCTAACCACTATGAATGGTTGGTGGTGTAGTCTGCTAAAAAAGTTGGCTATTATCGTTAAATGGTTCTAATCAAACATGAGGCAGATATCTTCTTCAAATCCATCCCGTGCCCACACACTTCGAATTCTGAAAAGTTAAATCTGCAGTTTTGGATTGAATTCAGCCCCTAATCTTCATTTTCAAGGTGATGATTGCACTTTTCTTTCCAACATAATACCGCATTTCAAAGATTTGTTTTGCAACCCATGAGGGATTCACATTTACACCCCAAATGGCAATGTGGCACCTTACCACCGTGAGCAAACTGTCCAGAGACACATTTGCTTGCGATGCAAATCATTTTATTATCAGAGCGTGCCAGTAGACTACTGAGAAAGTGTTGGGATCAGGTACAACTACGTTACCCATCCCCAAAATCAATACTCATGAGCAATTCCCCCCACCTGCAACTTCTCACCTGAATGTATTTTTTTAAGGGGTTGGGCAAAGGCTGAAATTGGGGTTGAGAGTTACCCTTTAAGAGGGGGAAGGAACACTGGAGACATTTCATATTTTCCAAGGACTTGGGACTTGTTTTCATGTCCTTCCTAGACACCTCACAGTGGTAGAAATTCAGCATCCCTGTGGGATGATCAGGGCTCTGGTTAAAAGTAGTGCACTTTATAGGAAATAGGGTGCAATTTGAGACTCAAATAGTGTCTGGTCTTAAGGTTTCAGGATTCAGCACCCTTATGGGAAGATCAACATTTCTTCCTCCATCCATAATTTCTCATGCTGCTGATGGTGGTTCCCATAAGAGACTGGAAAATGCCACGCTGCTCTCCCATTAGAATATGAAAGAGATGTAGTGAGCTACAGACTCCTCTAGCTGTTTAAATGACTGGTGGGATATTTCTAAAAACTCATGTGAATGAATGCACTAAAATCCTGGGTATGTGTTGAGAAGAGTGACACAGACCTCTAATGGCAGTACATTATCTGTACATGTTCACTAAGGGATCAGAGGGGCTGGTTTACTGAACTGTACACTGTAGATGTCAGCTCACTGTATTCAACGGTATGGATGTAGGCCTACACTAACGGTGCTAGCTGAATGCTAAATGTTCATCTAAGCTACAGGAGATCAAGTTAGATACATTGGCTCTAGGTCATGGATACATATGCAGGGCTTGAAAGGAGAAGAGCCCAGTTGATTCTTCCTCTTTTTCCCTCCTCCATCCCCCTTTCCTTTTTCCCTACACCTGATCCATCCAGTTTTTTATTCTCCTGACGTCTCGTGATCGGTCTGATTAGTTTCCCCTCAAACGCTCTCTTTTTCTCTCTTTACCTTCCTCCTTTCATTTCTCCCTTTCTCTCGCTCTCTCTCTCTCCCTCCCCCCTCCATCCCTGGTCTGTTCACCAGGTTTGGGTGTCATGCCTTCATGCATCATAGAGCGGCTAACAAATTACACAGAGTAGAGTAGCTGCTGTGCTTCCCCTCTCACTCAGCTGTCAGGTGGGAGCACTGGAGCGTCCCACCCCCATCCACCCTCCCCCTCCACCTTCCTTCTCCCACCCACCCTCGCTCACCCCTCCACATTTCTCCCACCCACCCCTCTCCCCGACTCCCTCCGCTCTACTCTCACCAACCCTCCCATACTCCCAACCACACCCACCCCCACCTCCACCTTCATCAAACACTACTGCCCTGTAATGCTACACTGAACCCTGTGTCGCTGCTTTCACAATGATCAGAGCAACCAGACCAGAAGCACAAACCATCCTCACCTGAACCTACTCCTTTAAAACAAGACAGGCAGTGCCGAGTGGTGGAGTTGTAGATTAACACTCCACATGGCAGGGAATGGTTTTGGCTTAATATATTAGACAATACTGTATCCAAACGATGGACCACAACATATATTATCAAAACTGTCTGGATGTCATCAACAGTGCAATGGAAGCTTGTGTTTTAGTAGGTTTTGTTTCTGCTCATTCCTCTATCCCACATTACGTGTCAATTCTCCATGAATGGATCATCACCCCCTCAGGTCAATGCCCTGGAGGGGTCCTGAGGACAGAGAGAGGCGGCCCTCTTATGCCTGACTGTGTCCCTCAGGCCAGACTGTGCAGCCCGGGGGGTTGATCTCAGATTATCTTTCTTATATAGGAGGTCAGTACTCCATGATTTACCACAGCACCCAAAGCTCACAGCTAATCAGCTTGGTTTCACATTGCCAATCGAAAGTAGACGCCGAGCAGAATCCCATAAAAATGGGGTGGAGGTAAAGGTTCCATTGGGACGTGACTGATGGGTCCTGTTGGGTCCTCAGGCCCTGATATAAGGGCGTTCAGGTGTTGGGTGAGATGCCTGCCTGCACAGATAGATGCACTTCACACACATACACACACACACACCTTCCCAAGAGATCTGTCTCTTAAAAGGGAAAAGGGTTCTCCCTGGAACCAAAAAGAGTTCTCAACTGAAGAATCCTTTTGGAACAATTTTTTCTAAGAGTGTATAGGCGATGCAGGGATAGGCACTTCATCGTTCTCTCTATTAAGGTCAGTGGAGGTTGGAGAGAACATTTTGCCTGATGAGTCATTGAGTGATGTTGGTGTGCTGTGACTGATGGGACCATTGAGATAAACAGAGGATGATGAGAGACAGCACTATGATTAACACTGCTGCCCTATGAACCAGCTGGTCAAGGGTCAAAATGAATGTCAGTCGGTGGGGGGGGTATGTGATATCTTAATAAAAACAAAAACGCCACAACGTGTCTCAATCACTATACTACCAAAACCAACCGAGTGCAGGTATTCAAATTCCAATTTGGTTTCAAATTGAAGTTTTCTGGGGAACCATTCTGTTCACAATTAGGGTTGCACATTTTGGGGAACATTCAGAGGTGGAAACTTTCCGTGGAAATTACCTGGAATATATGGGAATTAACAGGAATTAATGGAAATATATGCAAATTCATATTAATACCAATTAAATGGAGTTGTTTTTTTATGCATTGGATATATTTACCATTTCATATGGAGACAGAAACATAAACCTTTCACCTGATCATAAGCAGACATAATTGCAAATGAATAAATCCTTCCAATAGAAATATAAAAAACAATTTAGTTACGAATTCAACTTTAATTAACTCTCACATGGGATGATTTCACTGAACAACAAAAGAAAGGGAATATTGAATGATCCCCAATAATCTATCACATCTCCCAAAAACGTTTTCAACATACAGTACATCTGTAATATGATAGTCTAGAAACTAAAGCTTTGGTTGTCTTCCTCTCAGGCTTCCAACTCTTCTCCCTGGACCTGCTCAATGTCAACCTCTTGTACATCAGACTCTGAGGCCTCATCTTCACTGTCACTTTCCAACATTGTTGAGGATGGCTCGTTGTCAGGTTTAAAAAGCCTCAAATTTGCCCGGATGGCCACCAATTTTCAACCCTTGTATTGGTCAGCCGGTTGCGTGCTTTGGGGTGTGTGTTCCCAAACTAGGACCAGTTGCGCTCTGAGGCGGCTGATGTTGGTACGATTTGGAGGATGATGGAGGCAACAGGAGAAAGAGCCTCAGATCCACAAAGTCCCTTCCACTAGGTGGCTGATGAGATATGTTGACACGGCTGCCATATTGCATCTCCATCCCAAATCCCAGAACCTTTCCCTCATCCAGGCCAAGGTGGTGATACACAGTAGTGTATAATAGGCAATAGGCCTTGTTGATCTCTGCACCAGACAGGATGCTCTTGACAGCATACTTGGGGTACAACGTGTACACTGCGCAGAGTATGGGCTTCAGGCAGAAGTCTTCACGCTTTTTGATGTGTTTCAGAACTGCAGTTTCCTCTGCTTGGAGCAACAGTGAAGTGGGCAGGGCAGTATGGATTTCTTCTTTTATATCTGCAAGCAGAGTCTGAACATCAGACAGGATGGCATTGTCTCCCTCAATCCGTGCAATGGCTACTGCTATAGGTTTCAGGAATTTCAGGCTGCTTACCTTACCACTCTCTCCCAAAATACATCATCCAGGAGGATCCTCTTGATGGGGCTGTCCATATCAGCAGACTGTGATATGGCCACTTTTTGGAGAGAATCCTTCCCCTCCAGGAGACTGTCAAACAGGATGACAACACCACCCCAACGGGTGTTGCTGGGCAGCTTCAATGTGGTGATCTTATTCTTCTCACTTTGCATGGTGAGAAAGATTGCTGCTATAACTTGATGACCCTTCACATACCTAACCATTTCCTTGGCTCACTTGTTGAGTCTATCCGTTGTTTACAGTGCTATGATGTCCTTGAGGAGCAGATTCAATGCATGAGCAGCACAGCCAATGGGTGTGATGTGAAGGTAGGACTCCTCCACTTTAGACCAAGCAGCCATCATGTTCGCAACATTGTTTGTCACCAGTGCAAATATCTTCTGTGGTCCAAGGTCATTGATGACTGCCTTCAGCTCATCTGCAATGTAGAGACCGGTGTGTCTGTTGTCCCTTGTGTCTGTGCTCTTGTAGAATACTGGTTGAGGGGTGGAGATGATGTAGTTAATTATTCCTTGTCCACTAACTTTCGACCACCCATCAGAGTTGCTGGCAATACAGTCTACTTTCTCTATGATTTACTTGACCTTCACTTGAACTCTGTTTAACTCTGCATCCAGCAAATGAGTAGATAAAGCATGTCTGGTTGGAGGGGTGTATGCTTGGCGAAGAACATTCAGAAATGTCTTCCAATACACATGGCCTATGAGCATCAGAGGTGAACCAGTTGTATACACAGCTCAAGCAAAACATTCATCAGCATTTCTCTGACTACGTTCCTCCATTGAGTCGAAATAAATTCTGATTCCAGGAAGACCATGAGCTGTTGCTATCAATAAGGTGTCCGATTCATCATTTTCACCTCGAATAGAAGTAGAGGGACTTTTGTCAGAAGTTGCTTGTTGTGAGCGCTGAAGGAACTTGGCCAAAATCAAATCAAATCAAATGTATTTTTATAGCCCTTCGTACATCAGCTGATATCTCAAAGTGCTGTACAGAAACCCAGCCTAAAACCCCAAACAGCAAGCAATGCAGGTGTAGAAGCACGGCCAGTTGATTCTGCATCTTTGTTGCATTCTTCACATATGATTTGGCATAGTATTTGCAAATGTACACATCAGATAGTGCACGTGCCATTTTCCTGTAAAGATTAGGAAAAAATTAGAAAAAAAACAATAAATACAATTCCATGTACATATAAATAGTTAAGCAGTTAGATTAAACAACTCCTTTGTAAGATATTTTTTTTTAAATGAAACATGTATGGAAACAGGTGAATTAACACTCCTCAGTTAGCAGGCTCAAGCAAGCTAAAACCCACATGGTAGCAGAAACTGTTAACAAGTTAGAAATTATTTAAGCACACTTTGCTGTAGGCTAGTATTTACTAGTTAACAAAAAATCATGTATGTCATATAAAATACACTGCTCAAAAAAATAAAGGGAACACTTAAACAACAAAATGCAACTCCAAGTCAATCACACTTCTGTGAAATCAAACTGTCCATTTAGGAAGCAACTGACAATAAATTGCACATGCTGTTGTGCAAATGGAATAGACAACAGGTGGAAAGTATAGGCAATTAGCAAGACACCCCCAATAAAGGAGTGGTTCTGCAGGTGGTGACCACAGACCACTTCTCAGTTCCTATGCTTCCTGGCTGATGTTTTGGTCACTTTTGAATGCTGGCGGTGAGACGGAGTCTACAACCCAGTCTACAACCCACACAAGTGGCTCAGGTAGTGCAGCTCATCCAGGATGGCATATCAATGCGAGCTGTGGCAATAAGGTTTGCTGTGTCTGTCAGCGTAGTGTCCAGAGCATGGAGGTGCTACCAGGAGACAGGCAGTACATCAGGAGACGTGGAGGAGGCCGTAGGAGGGCAACAACCCAGCAGCAGGACCGCTACTCATCTCGGTACCTAATGGCAGTCAGGCTACCTCTGGCTGTGCGGCCCCCCAAAGAAATTCCACCCCACACCACACCACACAAGGAGGAGCAGGAGGAGCACTGCCAGAGCCCTGCAAAATGACCTCCAGCAGGCCACAAATGTGCATGTGTCTGCTCAAACAGTCAGAAACAGACTCCATGAGGGTGGTATGAGGGCCCGACGTCCACAGGTGGGGGTTGTGCTTACAGCCCAACACCGTGCAGGACGTTTGGCATTTGCCAGAGAACACCAAGATTGGCAAATTTGCCACTGGCGCCCTGTGCTCTTCACAGATGAAAGCAGGTTCACACTGAGCACATGTGACAGACGTGGCAGAGTCTGGAGACACCGTGGAGAATGTTCTGCTGCCTGCAACATCCTCCAGCATGACCAGTTTGGCGGTAGGTCAGTCATGGTGTGGGGTGGAATTTCTTTGGGGGGCCGCACAGCCCTCCATGTGCTCGCCAGAGGTAGCCTGACTGCCATTAGGTACCGAGATGAGATCCTCAGACCCCTTGTGAGACCATATGCTGGTGCGGTTGGCCCTGGGTTCGGTTGGCCCTAATGCAAGACAATGCTAGACCTCATGTGGCTGGAGTGTGTCAGCAGTTCCTGCAAGAGGAAGGCATTGATGCTATGGACTGGCCCGTCCGTTCCCCAGACCTGAATCCAATTGAGCACATCTGGGACATCATGTCTCGCTCCATCCACCAACGCCACGTTGCACCACAGACTGTCCAGGAGTTGGCGGATGCTTTAGTCCGGGTCTGGGAGGAGATCCCTCAGGAGACTATCCGCCACCTCATCAGGAGCATGCCCAGGCGTTGTAGGGAGGTCATTTTGACTTGTTTTAAGGACATTACATAAAAGTTGGATCAGCCTGTAGTGTGGTTTTCCACTTTAATTTTGAGTGTGACTCCAAATCCAGACCTCCATGGGTTGATCAATTTGATTTCCATTGATCATTTTTGTGTGATTTTGTTGTCAGCACATTCAACTATGTAAAGAAAAAAGTATTTAATAAGAATATTTCATTCATTCAGATCTAGGATGTGTTATTTTAGTGTTCCCTTTATTTTTTTGAGCAGTGTATATTCACTCCACCCAGTATTGTAATCTAAATTTACCAGTAAGCATGTAGTCCATGGCTCAGACAGTATAGTAGTGTGGGCTCAAAAGCATCTCATTAGTGTGCAAGATCTTGAGAATCAGCTGCACATGTGATGGAAGAGTGCACTGCACATTTGATGAAGAATGCACTTTGCATGCAGAGGGTTGCAATTCCATTGAATTGGGGATAATTTAACCAAAATATGCCACAAGACCTAGAATTGCCTTATGTTTATCCCACAAAAAAAGGTTCACTGTTATAAGCTAACTTTTTTGATGAATTTAAGCAAAATTCCAAAAATTCCCGGACTTAACTTCCCATGGAACATTTCTGGAAATTTACCGGAAAGTTTCCGACCCTTTGTAACCCTATTCACAATGCAGGCTATCAATGAAGCCAATGCATAAATCAATGGATAACATTAGCCAAGGCTCTGCTGCTAAACAAAGAGGTAGGTAGGTATTGTATGGGTCTATGTCCCATATGACACCCTATTGCCTTTACAGTGCACTACTTTTGACCAGGGTTCATAGGGCTCTCATCAAAAGTAGTGCACTATATAGGGAATAGGGTGCCATTTGGGACTCAGCCTAGGTCTAAACATCTATACTATGGTAATCCAAGGACCTTGAGAGGTCAAGGCCTAGTTTTTAGCCTATTAATCTCCCTCTACTTGCGTCTCAAATCGCACCCTATTCCCTATATGTTGCACTACTTTTGAGAAATGTAAGTAGGGAACTATAAAGGGAATAGGGTGCAAGTTGGGATGCATCCTATTAATCAGCCCCCCTGTCTGTCTTGCTCTCCACCTGCAGATGAAAGCCCTCTGATTAGACCTGCCCTGTTGCAAGACTAAGGAGCATATTGATGTATGGATGGATGTTCATGTTGTCGTAGCAGACATACAACATCCTCCATTATACATGTTTCCCCTTTTACAGGGATCTATCAAATGACAACAGACTAACAGCCAAACACTTACACGGACAACAGACAATCAACTATACTACCATGTGAACCAGAGTTCCTCTAATTCTTATACACATTTAGATGCTTTATTTAGACCCTGCTAATGATGAGTCTGGTGTTGATTTGGGACTGATCTAGGATGCCTGAGCAGCTGTCTACTATAATTACCTAGGAGGACCATCACACAATCCCTGTCATGGTTATTACTGTACCTACCTAATACAGGGAGGTTTGCTTCGATTAAACAGCCATATTTATGCAAATAGTGTATTAAGGAACATGTGTTCAATATTTGTCCCCCACTCCGTTTTGTAATTCTCAAGACATTTGGAGTCAATCTTATTTGATGAAGTTGTCTTATTGACTTATCTTATTGGACTAATCCTTATACGAATAGTGATACTGGTACCATGGTAACAGAAAAGCATTATACTCATTCTGAGGAGGGAGGGAATCCAAATGGTATGACTGATGCATGTCCACCACGCCACATTACAAACTACTGTACAAATGTACTAACTCTGCAATTGTGTAGAAATGTGCAAATGTAACTTGTTCCCATTATTACAGTAAAATACACCAGTGCTATTTATACATAGCATCATCCCAAAGCACATCACGTGCTGAGAGAGCTATGCCTGCCCTGAGGCCACCATCACTGCAGCATACTGTATTAACACAGCTCAGTAATAGAGTTATCCCCATCACTAACTGAGAGCACTCTGCCTCCCATGGTGTCTTCTGACTAGGCCCTGTACTGTACTTCTTAATGGGGTACTGTAGTGTCGGATGCTGGTTAGGGATTAGAAAACACTTTGGTAAACGAGGTTCAGGGGACGAGCACGTTGGAAGCTTTAATTGAATTTGTTTGACTTTATTTTGGTTTTGATATTCAATTACCCATCTTTGTTTCAGAATAATACGCTATAAAAAATTAAAGTCAACCTGTCCACACACCTTGAATGCATAGTACTATTTTAAATTATGTTGGTGAGGTAAATCTAAAATGCATAAATGTGTTCGGAATAGCAAAACATCAACAGAGAATACTTCAGGAGTGCATTTCTCCCTTTCATGCTCTCTCTCTCTCTGAGATGGGAATGGAATGGCGTCAATCAATGGGGAAGTGAAATGGTACTGCTGCTTGCAAACACAGCTTGCCTGCGACTGACACACGCTTTGCGGCTGGCCCCATTACCATAATGACATGCAGTGTTATTTAACTGGCATCGGAGTCTGCAGGTCCAGACAATAAAGACCTCATTAGCATCTTGTGGATCTTTAAATAGATCATCAAGCCACTCAATACAGAGACACACAACAATGACTTCCCATCTCCGTCCTGGCTGTGTTCGTTTTGTTTCACTAAAGTGCTAGTCATTAAATGCAGGTGGAAATGACGTTGCTACTCCACACAAACGAACACAGCTCCACGTCTATAATGTGGGAGTGTATTGTGTAACACATTTCTCACACTTGATATGATATTTTTTTTAAATAATACATTTTAAGTGTGATGTGACTACAGATGGAAAGACCCGAGTTTGTTTTTCTGTTTCCTTCCTCAGCTTTCACAAACGTAGAGGAACGCAGAAGAGCAAGAGGTGTGAGAGGGGAAGAAAGGAGCAGAGAAAGAAAGAGAGAGAGAGCGGGAAGGAAATCTCTTTTGCCAATCATGCCTGACCATGTTCCTTAGAAAGCACTTTTCCCATTTGTGTAAGGGTCACATGTGTAAGTGAAATGAGGCTGAATGCCTGCCATTTCACTGTGCACCCAGCGCACATCGCGGTTAATAGACCTCTCTTCACACTGACTACTGGTCTCTAATGAGTTCACTTTACACTATTATTAGGCTGGTTAGAGCGCCTCGTCCTGTGGAGATCCCTACAGACCCTTGTTAGCTAGCTGTTAGCCACAGAGCAGACTGTATTGTAAGAGCAACTGAATACAACTGTACACACAGTGATAGGGTGTGTAGTTCACATATCGTCAACCACAAAACATGAAAGTTGTGGTTTTGGAGTGGACGGCACCAGTTACCTTGTTATAGAGGTGTAAGGTAGTGTGTACACCTATTACTATGGAATTATTAACGGGGCACCAATCCTTTCTTGGACAAAACTGGTCTTCTAAGAAGGTCTGACGATAACTTTGAGACTAAAATTAGAACAATACTAATTAACGGACTTATCTGAAGGTATGAAATCTTGGGAGTTCTGTCTCAGTTGGGAGTTCTTTTCCCAGAATAACAAGACAAACACAAGTTCTTTATACACTCAACACTTAATAACGCTCATCACAATATTTACAAACGTATAGAGAGCGATCATGAAAGGTAGGAAATAGAATGAAAGACGAGACCTCAATATATCAGAACATTAGGAGTGTTATACCCAGTCTGTGGGCAGAGTTTTTGAACGTTGGCTAGGCTGAATGGAGGAGAACAAAGGAGAAGAGATGGCCATGTGTTCTCTGGCCCCAAGTTGTTTCCTTGATCATGTTGCCTGATGATGGCTGTGTGTCCTTTCTCATTGCTCTTTTCATCTCCTCTGAGTTGAGTCGTTCCTTGGGCTTGTGGGTTGTGTCCCCTGTTGCTCTGTTTTTTGGCTCTTTCTTTGAGCTGCAGAGCCTGTGCTCTGAAGTGTCTTCTTTTCGTGAAAAAGTTGAGTGTAAAGGTAGCGTTCAAGCTACACTATGTCCTTATGAGACTAAGGCTTCTTCTGAGACTTTATTATAGGCTCTTCTGTCCCAATTCCCATTCTGAATAGGTACATCTTCCCTAAAAAGGTACTTTCCCTAACTTCTGAGAAATAGCCGGGCCCAGAGCAGGGCAGAGAGGACAAGGATCAGAGAGGCACTCTTATGACAACTCTTATGACCGTTTGTCTTAGAGAGAAGGCTTGGTGGAACTCAAACATCCTGAACTGTTATGGAATACTAACATATGCCATTAAAACATCACAAGGTATCCCTGTCAAATAGGGGGTGGTTATATTTGTCCTGTTTCACTGCATGTACAACCTGTACGAGTGTGAGATGTGTGAAATGGAAATGTAATTTACTCCTGAGAGTGGGGTCATGGCCAGGGATCAGCCATTATTGACGGCAACCCTGGTGCTATTAGGGTTAAGTGCCTTGCTCAAGGGCAGATCAACATATTTTTCACCTTGTCAGCTCTGGGATTTGAACTAGGAACTTTTTAGTTACTGGCCCAACATTAACTGCTAGGTTACCTGCCGCCCGTTATCCCTGTTATAGAGGTATCCCTTTTAAAGAGGTATCCTTTTAAAGAGGTATCCCTTTTAAAGAGGTATCCTTGCTATAGAGGTATCCCTGTTATAGAGGTATCCCTTTTAAAGAGGTATCCTTTTAAAGAGGTATCCCTTTTAAAGAGGTATCCCTGCTATAGAGGTATCCCTGTTATAGAGGTATCCCTTTTAAAGAGGTATCCTTTTAAAGAGGTATCCCTTTTAAAGAGGTATCCCTGCTATAGAGGTATCCCTTTTAAAGAGGTATCCTTTTAAAGAGGTATCCCTTTTAAAGAGGTATCCCTGCTACAGAGGTATCCCTTTTATAGAGGTATCCCCTTTATAGAGGTATCCCTTTTATAGAGATATCCCTGTTATAGAGGTATCCCTTTTATAGAGGAATCCACTTTATAGAGGTATTCCTTTTATAGAGGTATCCCCGTTATAGAGGTATCCCCGTTATAGAGGTAGTATCCCTGTTATAGAGGTAGTATCCCTGTTATAGAGGTAGTATCCCTGTTATAGAGGTATAGGCTCATTTGCAAGGAGAGACCCAAAGGAGAGAGGCCAAGCCCAGTCGTCCTAATCTCTAGTCGTCCAGACAGGGCCAGATAAGGAAACATGGGGTGCATCCCAAATGACACTCTATTCCCTATATAGTGAACTACTAAAAGTAAAGTAGTACACTATATAGGGAATAGAGTGCCATTTGGGACTCATTTGTGGAGAGAGTGCCAACACTCTGCTTTCTCTCTGAGGGCTGCATGGCTTCCTTCATGCCTTTAATCCTCCCAGTTTACAAAACAGCCACTTTATAGGGGCATTGTGGATGGTTGTTTTCCTCCGTTTAGTCCCCCTGCACATCACATTGCCACTCAGTCCAGCTAGTTTAACGCTGTCTCCTCGCCAAAGCCACTCCAAGGGGAAGGATTAGGCTGAGACACACGCTGGCTGGTCACAGTGGAAAGAAACGCCACTCAAGACTGTATTAGTTACCATTGAGCTAAAGACTAAAGCATTAGCTAGGGGAGCTAACAGAATTCTTCAGGTCTCAGTCAAACCACCTCTGTTACACTTATTTATGGGATACTTCTTACATGTGTCAAATGGTAAAACCAACCACACTTCCAACATTAGAACTTTTACACTAACGAGCAGCTAATGAGCAGTCATTCTTACTGCAACATTCTAACAGTGTTAGAGTACACCATTTTGTTGTTTCAAATAACACAATAGCATGTTCATTCGTTTATCTTACTGCTGGCTATATATAAAAAAAAAAAAAAAAACGACACCAAAATTCAAGTGTTCAATTTTATTTGTGGAATGCCTTTATTACAACTCTCGAACAGAAGGCATATGTCTTGGAACACATTAACAGCTTCTTTTTATAATGTTAAAATCAAAATAACTACCCCAAACACAAAGATGCATGGTCAACAAGACACACGGTCAAATGATGAAAACATCAGTAGCCTAACCATCATTATAAGCGCAAAGTGTGCTTGATAAATAGTGAAAATCAGCACAAAATAAATAATGGCATTATAATGAATAGAAGTGTTATAATGAATATATTGTCAGCTCGTGCTTGCATGGTGTGCGTTTTCACACAATGGCATCAGTTGGATTTCATTTAGCTGTTGTCCCTTGTCCCAACAGTCGACACAAATCCGTGCCACTTTCACTTGATTGAACACTTCCCACAAACAAGTCGCTTGTAGTTGACACATGCGCCTTGGGTTGTGTTCTTAGCGCATCTGGCCACCTATCTCCTCCCCTGGAGCTCTGGGCCATTTGACTTGCACAACAGCTCGCGTGGAATCTTTGCTGCCGCTTTGGCCCTCATATGCATTCTCCGCTTCCCCTCGCTCATTAACTCCTTCTCCCCCTTTCTACCCCATCATACTTAACTTCATTTATTGCATCTGTTGTTATGTGTGAAATTTGTTTCGGTATAGGCCTAGTTTATGTGAGAAGAAGCATAGCAGGCCCTACTGTAAGGGAGGAGGGGCAGCGGGGGAAAACCATTCAAAAAATGACATGCTCTCCTAAAACGGGTTATTACGATTCTAACGACAGTCTGTTATATAGACTTATTTAGGATAAGTCAAGGAGTGAGGGGTGCATGATTTTATAGAGTAATAAAATAAAATAAATCATGAGCAGTACAACTGACAAGACAATGTGGCATAAATGATAGCCTGGTCCCATCCTGTATGTGATCTAGCCAAGTCTTCTAGCCTGGTCCCATCCTGTATGTGATCTAGCCAAGTCTTCTAGCCTGGTCCCATCCTGTATGTGATCTAGCCAAGTCTTCTAGCCTGGTCCCATCCTGTATGTGATCTAGCCAAGTCTTCTAGCCTGGTCCCATCCTGTATGTGATCTAGCCAAGTCTTCTAGCCTGGTCCCATCCTGTATGTGATCTAGCCAAGTCTTCTAGCCTGGTCCCATCCTGTATGTGATCTAGCCAAGTCGTCTAGCCTGGTCCCATCCTGTATGTGATGTAGCCAAGTCTTCTAGCCTGGTCCCATCCTGTATGTGATATAGCCAAGTCTTCTAGCCTGGTCCCATCCTGTATGTGATGTAGCCAACTGTTCTATCGTTGTCATGCCATACATCTAGAGTCTAACAGTAGAAACAGGAACCTCCCACCGATTGACGTTTGCCCTGGTCGTCAGGATTATCTGATTTCACAGACTGCAGAGAGGAGAGGGCCAAGCTAATGACCCGTCACTTATTGAAATGGAGCCGCTATAGGTTAACCACACAGGGCCGGGCTGTACTTTCATCTATTTTTACAGGGCTAACCAAAAAATGATTACCCACAGGGAGAAAAGCCATTAAAACGATGACCTTTTACTATTGTGCTTGTTGGCACGGTGCCATAATAACTTGTGTTAACTTTGTTAGCGTGATCGAGATTGAGTGTTTGTGGTGTGCGTGTCTGTGTTTGTGGTGTGCGTCTCTGTGTGAGTGTGAGTGTGTGTGTGTGTGCGTGTGTGTGTGTGTTAGCGTGTTTGTGGTGTGCGTGTCTGTGTGATGGTGTGTTAGCGTGTTTGTGGTGTGCGTGTGTGTGTGTGTGTGACTGTGTGTTAGCGTGTTTGTGGTGTGTGTGTGTGTGTGTGGGAGAAAGTAAAGGCCAGGTGGTCTGTCATTTTACAGAAGTCACGGACACATTGCCTATGAATGCATATATTTTTATGGTCTGTAATGTGGGAATGAATAAGCCACATTTGAGATGGATCGTTCATAGTCAGACATAGAGGAGTTGCTGGGTGTTTCCAGTTTGAATGCACTTTTGTAATTGGAGGCTGTGAGGGTTAAACACTTATTAGTGGTAACAATAATATCTGAAAGTTAAACTAGTTTGTCTGGAGGTCATTTCTACAAAAAAAGTTGAAAAGTAATTTGTACATATCTGACAGGAAGTCTATTGCTTATTTGTCCTGGACATTCCATTAGCCATATTTGAAAGGTATTTTCTTACTATTCAAAATGTCCGGTCAGACGTACAGCCAGTGTCTTTTGTGAATAATCCACTCTGAAATGTACTAATTAAGTCGGCCATTGAAAAGGAGGAAGTCACTGACTGGTACAGGGAGAAGTAAAGAAAAAAAATCCAATTCCCTCTATGAAAAGCGTAACAATGAAGTGTGATGGCCGGAGCCTTACAAAAGGAGGAGAGGACAAATCACAACAGCTGAAGCGCAAAGAAAAGCATTCTTTAACTTCCCTATTATGAGTGTACCTTAGAGATGTTGTGATCTAATTTTCTAGTGAGCCATGCTGCTTTTCCAATCTCTATCAATTCAGACGATGGCCCAGCTCGTCTATCCATTATCATTAAATACGTGTTTGATTTCCTCACAATGCGCTCGCTGCTCATACACCGCCAGCAGACAAAAAAATAAGAAACACATGCGCGGCGAGAAAATGACAACAATGTGGAGGGAACAATGTTGATATTGATAAAAAAAAGTGTGCAGGGCGATATCAGTCGTGATGTACAGTAGAAAAGCATCACCACTTCCAGCAGTCTAGTGTTAAAAAAATATCATGAAAGGGAGGGGATGGGTAAGAGGGCAAGAAGAAGAGGGAGGGAGAAGGATGAGGAGGACAACAAAAGACAGAGAGGGAAAGCGAAAGGAAAGGGGAGGGGAGCGGGAGACGAAAAGGAAAAGAGAGCAAGAGAGGGAGCGAGAGAGAACGAGAGATAGAGGAGCGCAGGAGTGAAAGAGAGTGAGAGCGAGAGAGGAGAGGACGAAAAGAGAACAGAGGGCGAACATGCACCTTAGAAGCTTAGTCCATCCTGCCAATTTGTGTCGGAGGAGACAGAAACACCCAGCTTGGTGATGCAAGAGGGTTGCCTTGGGACGGGTTCAACACAGAACACATTGCACTATCACTTTCACAGATTAAGAGGGATACGATGCTGCTACTCGAAGATACTCCGCCCCTGAGAGACTTCCTGAGAGAGAGGAGAGAGGGAGGAAGGGAGTGAGAAACAGAGATGTAGAGAGAGAGAAAAAATGGGAGAGACAGAAACAGAGAGAGGGAGAGAGTACAGGCTGTGGTATAAAGAGCACACACCCGGTTGCAGACATCAGCTGTAATAACATAACAACCCTCCTCCTAATGCTGACATGGCTGGGGATCAAGAGCGGAGCTCATCACTAGAGATAACTGAAGAAAGCCGGGGCACTATGGGTAATGCTGCTGATTAATAGCATTCAGAGAGACATTAGGCAGACTTATTATCATCACTCCCTCTCTGCGCTACGCTGTGCCATGATGCACCACTCACTACCCCGCTACGGTAATTATTGTGCTGTCGCTCCCAGCTATATTTTTTCGAAAATAATATTTTGAAAGAAAGACACTGTCTCTGGAACATATTTATGAGATTGGGTTCAGTTCTTAGCATGACACATAAAGGAGGGTGGAGCTCCAAACAGACCAAATGTCAGCAGCCCTTCTCCGTCGATAGTGATTTAATAAGATACGAAAGCATGGAATGACGAGGTACCTCAATCGCTAAAAACAGATATCTGTTTGGCCAAAAGATTTTGAGAGAAGAGAGAGAGGAGCCAACAGCAGGATTCAGACAGTGACTCAGTTTGAAGCTGAGGCCTACAGGTATGTCTGGAAATTGAATGCCAGCTTGGAGAGATCCAGAGCGCCAGATAAGAGACATCTCACACAGACAGACTGACATACCAGAGCTTTGACAGTTCAAAGTCAAAACAGTTGAGAAGAAGAATATTTCAAGAATTGTTTTACATCTTTCTTCAAATACCGATACAATCATCAGGTGTTTTTTGACACTATTTGGAGAGTGAAAATTAGTGTGCCTAAAGTCTCATTTATCTTCTCCTCTCTCCCATGCAACTCTTCACTAGGTTGTTCCTGTAAAAGAGAATGATAATGTCCGGGTCTGTCTGTCTGTCTGTCTGTCAGTCTGTCTGTTATCTGGTTGTCTGCCTGACTGCCTCTCTGCCTTGTGCTAAAGGCGGCAGTTCTGCTTGGTGCTGTCGGGTTCTAGCTGCCCTGGCAGTGAGTGAGGTTCTGATCTGTCCCACTGGGAGTGTGTGCCAGGGGCCTGGTGGGAGTGTGTGTTCGGGGTCTGGGGCCCGGGGCTGGGAAAACCAGCTGACACTTGACAGAGAGAGGAGCCCCAGAGGCCTGGTGGTGAAGGTCAAAGGGGGCCCGTGGGGAGAACGTCACCGACAGGCCCCAACGCATCGAGCTGAGCTGGGGAAGCTGCAGCTCAAAACAGGAAGTTGCCAGAGGCGGGCAAAGGGTGTGTGTGTGTGTGTGTGTGTGTGTGTGTAGGGGATAAGGGAGAGCAGAGTTAATAGAGGGTGACAATTGGGAGGTGCATCAGCTCCACCTTCTACAGGCCTGACAAGGGCATTTGACAACGCAACACAGACCAGCAACAATCCCCACCATCACCCCAGGTCAACACTGTGATGGCACGCGACAGTCTGGAACAGTAGGAAACCACTAACACACACAAGATGTAGAGCACATGGAACTACAGGACGTAGAGCTACAGCACATAGAACTACAGGACATAGAGCAACAGCACAGAGAACTACAGGATGTAGATCTACAGCACATAGAACTACAGGACGAAGAGCTACAGCACATAGAACTACAGCACATAGAGCTACAGCACATAGAACTACAGCACATAGCGCTACAGCACGTAGCGCTACAGCACATAGAGCTACGGCACATAGAACTACAGGATGTAGAGATACAACACATAGAAATACAGGACATAGTCCTGGAACTACACAAGACATACACTGAACAAAAATATAAATGCAACATGTAAAGGGTTGGTCCCATGCTTCATGAGCTGAAAGAAAAAAAAGATCTTAAATGTTTCATACTCACAAAAAGCTTATTTATCAAAAAATTGTTTACATCCCTGTTAGTGTGCATTTTATGCATTGTAAAAATAATCCATCCACCTGACAGATGTAGCGTATCAAGAAGCTGATTAAACATCATGATGATTACACAGGTGCACCTTGTGCTGGGGACAATAAAAGGCCACTCTAAAATTAGCAGTTTTGTCACATCACAATGCCACAAATGTCTCAAGTTTTGAGGGAGTGTGCAATTGGCATTCTGACTGCAGGAATTTAATGTTAATTTCTCTACCATAAACCGCCTCCAATGTTGTTTTAGAGAATTTGGCAGTACGTCCATCCGGAATCACAACCGCAGACCACGTTATGGCGTCGTGTGGGTGAGCGGTTTGCTGATGTCAACATTGTAAACAGTGTGTCCCATGTTGGGGTTATGGTATGTGCAGGCATAAACTACGGACAACAAACACAATTGCATTATATCTATGGCAATTTGAATGCACAGAAATACCGTGACGAGATCCTGAGGCCCATTGTGAGGCCCCTTTTTTTAAGGTATCTGTGATGATGGATTCTGGGTTCTGACTCCTAAACTTGGAATAGTGTTAATTATCAGGTATCCTATTGAAATATTGAGTGCTATAGTCTAGGGTCTACACCAGAAGTTAATGGTTATCTGTAGGAGGAATGTATTTGGTGGAGGCAATTAAGCTGGGAATGTATTGAGTAAAGAAAGGAAGGGCAATCACATGTGGCATGCACTGATACGGATGGAAGATGTGGTTTAGTGAGGAAGGGATCCGAGGTCAGGTCACATTAGGGGAGAAGGAACCGTTTATGGTCCGCAAAACTTAATTTTCTGCCTAGAAATAAATATGTAAAGTTCAGAGAGAAGGAGGACGTCACCCAAATTGGGGTATATATACTACCACTGGTGGAACCATGTCTTTGTCTTATGCAGCTGTATTGACCAATGGGTGAATAAACTTGGTTTAAGCTTTAGTAATCATCCGTGAGTTTTACTAGGTTCATTTAGAACCCACAGTGGCCAACATATGTATACAGTGTATCTATATTCCCAGTCATGTGAAATCCATAGATTAGGGCCAAATTAATTTATTTCAATTGACTGAGTTCCTCATATGAAATGTAACTCAGTAAAATATTTGAAATTGTTGCATATTGCATATTGTTTATATTTTTATTCAGTATATAACTGCAGCACATAGAACTACAGGTCGTAGAGCGACAGCAGCTGTAGGCTTCCCACATTGGGTTGATCCACATTTGCTATGAAATAGGAAATAATTGATTTAAAAAGGTTTTAATTTCAATTGAACTAAATGCATAAATTGCATAATTTTCAAGCCGTAAAGGTATTTAGGGAACATATTACATTGTATCAGAAAGACAAACAAGTTGTTACTATCATATATATTTTTACAATAGAAACTGTTGTATAGAAAGTGTCTCATATGTCTTTTTAAAGTTAATTTTGAGGGGGTTATCACACAACAGAATACTTATACTGCAATGACAGTCTCAGTAACGGTTGCAGAAAAAGAACTGTGTGCAAACCATGCTCCCAAATATTCTAATGAGCCTCTAGCTGGCCTTGGTGTAGGCTAGCCCGTTTTGGGCTGTTGTAAGCTAGCCCATGTTGGGCTGTTGTAAGCTAGCCCATGCTGGGCTTGGTGTAGGCTAGCCCGTGTTGGGCAGTTGTAAGCTAGCCCATGTTGGGCTGTTGTAAGCTAGCCCGTGTTGGGCTGCTGTAAGCTAGCTCGTGTTGGGCTGTTGTAAGCTATCCCGTGTTGGGCTGTTGTAAGCTAGCCCATGTTGGGCTGTTATAGGCTAGCCCGTGTTGGGCTGTTGTAAGCTAGCTCGTGTTGGGCTGTTGTAAGCTAGCCCGTGTTGGGCTGCTGTAAGCTAGCTCGTGTTGGGCTGTTGTAAGCTAGCTCGTGTTGGGCTGTTGTAAGCTAGTCTGTGTTGGGCTGTTATAGGCTAGCTCGTGTTGGGCTGTTGTAAGCTAGCCCGTGTTGGGGTGTTATAGGCTAGCCCGTGTTGGGCTGTTGTAAGCTAGTCCATGTTGGGCTGTTGTAAGCTAGTCTATATTGGGCTGTTGTAAGCTAGCCCGTGTTGGGCTGTTGTAAGCTAGCCCGTGTTGGGCTGTTGTAAGCGATGTGGGATTGGTGTGGGCTAGACTGTGTTGGGCTGGTGTGGGCTAGACTGTTTTGGGCTGGTGTGGGTTTGGTGTGGGCTAGCCCGTGTTGAGTGGATGTGGGCTTGGTGTGAGCTAGCCCACAGGGGGCCAATGGGCTCATGTTTGCTGGGGAGCAACAGGTACAGGTAAAAGACATTTACTTTGGTTCGGAGCAGGGAACTGTCCTCATCTCCCATCTCCTAACTAAATACATACATACCAAACCCTCTCCATCTACAATGGAATAAACTAAATGCATTACGCCACCACACTTACCTTGGAGCAACCACAAAAAACTCAGGGCGTGTTCATTTCTGACAGAAGCTATTCAATGTGATCCATCTGCAAAGGCAGGGCCATTCTCCTGTTCTGTTTATGTGGCAGAGAGAGAGGCTGAAAGCAGTGAGTTGTCAGGCTGACATTAGGAGCAGGTTTGGGGGCAGAGGTGGCAGAGGGGGCACAGGTTCCTGTGTCGGCCTCCTTAATGTAGGGCTGAGGGTCGGGGGCTGAGGGCACAAATCAAATGGCACCCTATTCTCTATATAGTGCACTATCAAGACCCATAGGTATGTAAAGATTAGTGCACCATATAGGGAACATGGTTCCATTTGGGACGCATCTTGAGGGTTGAGATCTGAGGCACTAGGGCCTGACAGCTAGTAATTGTCCCAGAGGGAACTGGAAGTCAGCTATAATGCAAGATGACATCTTGAGACTTTTAGCAAGGCAGCTTAATGCTGGAGGGGCAGAGGAGTAGTTTGCTACATAGATTTATCTCTCTAAATAACCTTTAGGGTGTAAAGCCTGTGAAAATGTTCCTTGGTGAAAAAATATGCATTTTTAGAACAAAATCTACACACATAGTGCTGATTGGGTGAGCAAATTGATATGAAAATATCAGTGTTTACATATTTTAATATGTATCTGATTATTCAAGAGCTTAAATAAATCCTAAAGCAGGCAATTTATTTTTGTTACTGAGAAGTATTCATAGAGAAATATTAAAATATGTAAACGCTGTATTTGCAATGTTAATGCCACACCGCAGCATGATGCTTAAGACAAATATCCATTCATTTTCTATAATATCACAACCAACACTGTCTATTTCATATGATTGCTCACCCAATCAACACTATTTAATATAGCCTTAAAAAATTGTCACTTTAACCGACAAAAACACATTTCTAATATGATGTGAATTATTTTCTCTCACAAAAGACGTTGTTTCTTTGAGGCACTAATTTGACAAACCAACCAGGGAGGGGACTTCAGCTGAGAGATGACACACACACACACACACACACACACACAATAACGCAGCATCTAAGGCTCATTCAAACAGAGCAACAAGAGTAGTTGTCGTAATCAAAGCCTGACATAACAAAACGTTTGAGGCTGACACATGAGAGGTTGACTTCGCCAGACACTTGAAAGTCAGCAGGTTGGTCTATAATTAACGAGAATGACTCCAGCTAGCTAGGGGAACCTCCCAGACAGCCTCCGCAGGTCGACGGCACAAAACACACACACACGCACACACACACACACGCACACACACACACACACACACACACACACGGAGACACAGAGGGTTAGGGGACTCCAAGTACTCCTCCTGCCTGACACAACCCACCACCTCAGGGGGGTAAGAATCAACACTGACAGGATGGGAGCTCCACATCTGCAGCTACAGCACAGAAGCCCCTACACAATACACAACACACAAACACTGAAGCCCCCACACAACACAACACAACCAGACAAGCCCCTGTAACTGTCTGTGCGCACACACACGAGCACATGTGTAAACAAGAGCAGACACCTACACACAGCCAGACTAAAGCCAGATCAAACTAACACATGCTGCAGACAAAAACACACCAAATCTTTGAGAGAGAGGAGACGTAGGAGCATATACATAGTGTTCCATACGCACACATTCATCAAACGCCAAGATATTCCCAGTCACACACACACGCTCCTTCTGTTCATCAAGCTGTGCCAGACCTTGCCAGACAGGTGCACGTTTATCGTGATCCTTGAACCAAAACACCTTTGTTCGCCTGTGAGGCTGACGCCGCGGCTGATACGGAGTCTCATTTAATTAGACCACACAGCGCCGGTTGACAGCAGAACACACACACACACACGCACACACGCACAACCCTTCAGGAGCCAGAGTCAGGGAGGGGAAGGTTAGCAGAGTCAATGTCAGTGCTGTGATGATGAGAAGGCAGCCGGGCGGACGATGACACCATGATTACACAGGACCACACTGACCTGAAAACCACTGAGTGGCTGAGGACAGAAGGGGCTAGCAAGCACACACACACAACACAGGAGGTTGGTCGCATCTTAATTGGGGAGGACGGGCTCGTGGTAATGGCTGGAGCAGTATAAGAGGTTTCCATGTGTTTGATGCCATTCCATTCGCTCCGTTACAGCCTTTTATTATGAGCCGTCCTCCCCCCAGCAGCCTCCTGTGACACACACTAAATAGGACAAATCACAAGCTAGTAAACACACAGGGGACAGATGGACCAAAGCAGCACACCTGTTTAAGAGCACAACAACACAACCCGTTGGCAGTTGAAGGACTGTGGTGTCTCGGTCTAGCACTGATCAGACGAGTATCAACCGCATAACTCAAACATTGTTGATATTGGCATTGCCATAATTCCTATTTTCATCATTTGCAATAATAAATGATAGGAGAGTTATGTTGCAAATCCAACCATTGATAATGCTCAGTAGCGCATTATTACACACATTACATATGTGTATAGGTCAGGAGACTATACTCACTGATACCTGCAAGATAACAATTCCACTTAATGCTAACACATGAGTTCAACGCAAAGTGTCATTACTGATGTTCCGATGTAAAGTACATTGCATTCACATCAGCAACACAGCGATATGAAATTAGGCCCACTTGCTGCTGTGTCTCTGAAAATGAAGATGAATGTCCGTCCTTATGGAAAATCCTCTCAGGAAGGATGCCTCACTAACACAGTGTTTCATACCCAGTCTCCCTAAAATGACTATAATTTAGCTTTCACACTCATTCCTGACCCCAGAACATAACATTCATTATCATACGCCAAAATAATAAATCAGAACAAAAATAAATAAATAAGTAAAAAAAACGTATAAAAGCCCATCAGAGCTTGTGTCACAGGTAATAGATCTTAACTGGCACTCAGGTGTGATTGCGTGCGTGGGCGAATCACGTGTTACATTTGGAATTAGCTGCTCTCCTGGCTAACAACACATACATCACCCTAATGCAATTCTGTCATCCACTGCTTTCCCCTTAATCAGGGCGCATCTGTGTTCTGATGGCGCTGTCTGGTCCTCTGATAGCGTACACACGCAGGACACACTGACAGCAAAGCCTTTGATGGGAACATAATGTTAACGTGTGTGTGTGTGTGTGTGTGTGTGTGCAACCCTCTCTACCATATATATACACTCTCCAACAGATTGCTGTTTGTTGTCATCAGGCCTTTTGATATTTGGCTCATAAATTGATGATCACTCCTGTGTCTGATTTACAGTAACTGAACCAAAGTTAAAGGTGTTGCTCATCATCATTCACAGTCGTTGTCGTTTGAGCGTAGGGTTTTACTGTTGTTTGGTTATTTAGTAGACATGCCGTCTGGCTGTGTGAGCAGAGCTTCTGCACCAGTAGTTCAGTGGAACTTTGTAGTGTTGCTTGCTCTTCGCATCTTGCATTTCTACAACACAAGACAGAACGTGTCAAAACCAGTCTCTCAACATTCAACCTGCCTATGGTTTGTCTGTCTGGGAGTCGACACACGTGTGGATGTGCATTAGTCAGCCTATTTTTTTTATTTTTATTTTTTTATTTCACCTTAATTTAACCAGGTAGGCTAGTTGAGAACAAGTTCTCATTTGCAACTGCGACCTGGCCAAGATAAAGCAAAGCAGTGCGACACAAGCAACAACACAACAACACAGAATAAACAAACATACAGTCAATAATACAGTAGAACTAAAGAAAACAAAAAGTCTACATACAGTGAGTGCAAATGAGGTAAGTTAAGAAAATAAATAGGCCATGGTGGCAAAGTAATTACAATATAGCAATTAAACACTGGAATGGTAGATGTGCAGAAGATGAATGTGCAAGTAGAGATACTGGGGTGCAAAAGAGCAAGATAAATACATAAATACAGTATGGGGATGAGGTAGGTAGATAGATGGGCTGTTTACAGATGGGCTACATACAGGAGCAGTGATCTGTGAGCTGCTCTAACAGCTGGTGCGTAAAGACAGTGAGGGAGATATGAGTCTCCAGTTTCAGAGATGTTTGCAGTTCGTTCCAGTCATTGGCAGCAGAGAACTGGAAGGAAAGACGACCAAAGGAGGAATTGGCTTTGGGGGTGACCCGTGAGATATACCTGCTGGAGCGCGTGCTACGAGTGGGTGCTGCTATGGTGACCAGTGAGCTGAGCTATAAACAAAGCATTACTCTGAAAGGATTGAAAAAAGGAAACTGCCATGTTTTCATTACTTCTACTACACAGACATAAGAAGATTACACAGGTACTGTACATTATGTGTTGCAGTACAATACACCTCAAATGGAGTGTTCACTGAGTGTACAAAACAGTATGAACACCTTCCTAATATTGAGTTGCACCCCCTTTAGCCCTCAGAACAGCCTCAATCTGTCAGGGCATGGACTACAAGGTTTCCAAAGCGTTCCACAAGGATGCTGACCCATGTTGACTCCAATGCTTCCCACAGTTGTGTCAAATTGACTGGATGTCCGTTGGGCGGTGGACCATTCTTGATACACACAGGAAACTGTTGAGTGTAAAAAAAAAAAGCAACGTTGCAGTTCTTGACACACTCAGACTGGTGCGCCTGGCACCTAACACCATACCCCGTTCAAAGGAACTTAAATATTTTGTCTTGTCATTCACCCTCTGAATGGCACACATACATGATCCATGTCTCAATTGTCTTAAAAATCCTTCATTAACCTGTTTCCTCCTCTTCATCTACACGTATTGAAGTGGATTTAACAGGTGACGTCAATTATGGATCATAGCTTTCACCTGGACTCACCTGGTCAGTCTATGTCAGGTGTTCTTAATGTTTTGTATACTCAGTGTATATCACATGGCCAAACAGTCCCTTTGCCCTTCGACACAACTCTTTGTTCTAAGATAATGGAAACATCACGTCCCATTTTATAGTTCCGGCGAAGGCAGCCATGCCCGTCCAGTAGCCACAACCCCGTCCCTCTGAGACATTAACTGAACAAGGATCACAAGCTATTTCCATTTGCTCCAAATATCAGACAGCCCACACTGGAATTTAATTTAGACTATGCCCTAAATGGTGCCCTATTCCCTATATAGTGTACTACTTACATATGGGAAATGTTCCCTCTAAGCTGCGCGCACATTGCCCTGAGACTGCTGCACGGCTTTCAGGGACTGCCTAGTAAGAAATATCAGCCCATAGAGAGGAGCACGAGACTGAACTTCACTCAACTTTCTAGAGCCGTGGTCACCAACTGGTCGATCGCGATTCTGGTCGATCTCCAAGGCATTCATAGTCGATCGCTGAACATTCTGTAAAAAACTCAATGATAAAGCATTGTGTTCCCTTTTTCTCCTTTTTTTTCCTCTGCTGGTCGTAGGTGCACCCGATTCAGCTGCCCTGCGCGGCAGGTAGGTGAAATGTTGATATTTTGAACCATTTCATGTGTCTGAAGGCACAAACTCTGCCTTCCCGGTGAGCCCAGAGCAAATCAAATGCACCATAGGTCTACTGCTGGACAATCAGATGGCTCAGATGATCGTGTCTGCAGTAAGATAACAGGCATAAAAGAAAGCTACAGCAAAGTTGATCCTGTGAGATATAGAGAGAGAGACGTTCTTACTCAGGGCTGTCAACAATTTGTATTCAACACTTTTATAAACCATAAAATGTGCATTCTTACTATTTCCACTCAGCACTACAACAAGGCCTGCAGCAGTAATGAATAATGAGTAGGAAAGTGTATCTATAGGCTTGCGTTGTTGTTATTATTTGCGGCTTGGGTCTTTTTTAATATTGAGAAATATTTCACTGTCTGTTCATAGGAGTAACAACATTTGTACATGAGGCAGAAATAATTCGGTGCGACTCCAGTTTGGCCATCAGTTGGAAGAACGGTGTCCCTTTTTGGTCAGTGTCAGCGGAGGAAAGGGAGAGAGGAGGGATGTTGATAGGCGGACCCTCAGCCTGCTGCTCTCTCCCTCCGCTGAGACTGACCATCAGACACAGGCACCATCAGCCCAGTAAAATACTAATCAAATGATGTAAATGTACGCTCACTCAGCTGTGCCTCACAAGTAATACAACGATGGATCTATTACTTGTGTGATCATATAGCCTACCTCAAATGTTGAAATATAATTTATAAAAAACGGCCCCAAAAACAAAGCATTGGCAGGGCAATTCAAGCAAAGCCAATATGCCGTGATAATGTTTTGGGCCTATAGCTACCTGGACAAACCTCATTGCTACAGTACTGTTTTTAATTGGTTCGCGTTGCATAGTATTACGTTTTTTTTTAAGTCACGGTAAAAAAAAATCTCAGCGGTAGATCTCGACTTGCATTCTGACTCAAAGTGATCTTGACTCAGAATAGGTTTCTGAACACTGTCCTGGAGTTTTCCCTGTTAACACTATCAACGTTTCCCTCTACTGTGGCAGTTGTGATAAAATCAACACAATATTAGCCACTTTCAATGCAACATACTGAAACAAAACAAACTACGCAACAGATTCTGTTGTAGGCCGAACGCATCGGAGAAGGATTCTATTGCATTGACATGCACTACTCAGCCTGTACTCTACCCAGACTGGTGCAGCATAAACAATCAGAGCTGCAGTAGGCCTATATGCAAATAGACCATTGCCATATATGGATCCGTGCCATTTACCTTGAACTGGACTGTGTTTACAGCATGAGCGGTCGTGAGTAGATGTACTTGTTTTGAGATCAAATCGAGAGCTGCATGTAGCCACGTGTGCACATTTTGTTCATATCCTTTGCTAGTTAGTGAGTGATTAGCTCAGTTATAGATAATTTGTAGTCAGCAATAGGGGAGTGATTGCTTCATACAAGAGTACAAAACATGTACATTTCTAGACATCTTTGAAAAGCAAGTCAGGTAAAGATCTTTTTAGTAGCCAATAGACAGAATGTAGCATAATCTGTCCGATTTTCTGTAATAATGGTATGGGAATAATAATGCATTTTTATTTTGTAAAGTGGTTTCTTGCATCAAACAACACATTTTCAGTCACCTCCTTGTCTGAAGGACAAGTAGATAAGCAGGTTAATGTCAAGCCCTGCATGTTTTTTTCCTTCAAAAGTCTCATGGAATGTAGGCCTACATTGAACACCACACATTGGATGCTACTGTAGGCTGAATGATAGAACAGCTATTTCCATGTTAAAATGTTATGGGATACATATCCTCCATTGTTTTTGATGGTAGGCAACTGCTCGGCCTACATTATGATCAAATATCCACAGTAGCCTACTTGGTCATTGTTATAACTAACTTAAAGTCGGTACAGCATCAGTGTTCAAAGTAAACACGCCCTGGAAGTTGCACAGAATTTTGACACCGTTCAAGTTTGAGCTCAGCAGACCTGAAATTTGCTCAGGGCCTAATTTTTTTGGAGGGAACATCACCTATGGGACCTGGTCAAAAGTAGTGCACTATGTAGGGAATAGGGTGCCATTTCGGACACAACCAGTCTTCCCATCCGCAACCAGTCTTCCAATCCGCCCACTCTGAAAAAGGCGCGATGGTTGCCAGTAACAGTACCAAGCAGGGACTTTGTCTCTCTCTCTCCCCTCATCCCCAGTTGAGTCAACTCTCCCTGCCAGTCGCAGTTAACACACCTGACCGTGCTATGGCTCCATCTGCGACTGGGCTCCCAGGGATTATCAGCTATCAGTTCCTGAGTCTCCGCTGGAGCCTCGTCTCAGCTCATCTCCTTCCTTCTGCCCAGCGCAGCAGCTCAGCTCAGCGCTCCACTGACAGTCATAATTGAGGCCGATATCACTTCCTACAGTATGGCATCTTCCTCCTCCCCCCTCCCTCTACCCCTCAATCCTTCCCCTTATCACTCCCCAAAACCTTTCCCTAGGTTATTAAAGACAAGTACTACCTTAAATTTGGCGGATATTTTATTGTCAGTTTGTTGCTGTCCTTGTTGTCATAGAAATGATTGCAGTCCCATGCCTTGCTAGTCTACAGCATGTGCTATTAGCAGGAGTAGTTTGGAAGATGTTACAATTAGTATTTTTTCCAACAGAAAACAAGAAGTTAGCTATTGTCTTTACCTGAAAGAGATCAACAAACGCATTTCAGTTTTAAAGGCTTGTGTTCGTTGAATGGTGTTTTTAGTCTTTGATCGCGCACTGTGTCAAAATAGTAGACGTTAGAGGTCCCGACACTGCTAAAAGCAGCTGACGTGCTGTAATGACTGCATTATTCTCTACATGCTAGCGAAACACATTCTCTCAGGCTACACCTTCACATTTTATGAACACAAATAAAAATTGACAGAAACTGCTTTGCTAGCACGAGATACGGCTGCAAAGTCGGCAATGTCATCAGGAGGCCCGAACAAAAAAGTGTTTTACATAAATACATACTCAGAGAAAGAAAGGAAAAGTGGTCAGTTTAACTCAAAGTGAGCCTTGGAAGACGCATCCGCAATAGCATCTCTGCGTTGTTGCCATAACAATGCACTATGGAAATCTGTCATTAGAAGAAAACCCAACGATAGAAGGTTGTACATTGAGACGGGTAAATAAATCTGAGTATACAAGATGTATTCAATTCACCTCTTCATTCGCCAGCTTAAAAGCCATCACTTTTCCCATCAACGACTTGTCAAAGCAATTTAATAGAGCTACACGATATATATAAAAGTATGTGGACACCCCTTCAAATGAGTGGATTCGGTTATTTCAGTCACAACCGTTGCTGACAGGTGTATACAATCGAGCACACAGCAATCTCCATAGTCAAGCATTGGCAGTAGAATGGCCTTACTGAAGAGCTCAGTGACTTTCAATGTGGCACCTTCAACAAGTCAGTTGTTAGATTTCTGCCCTGCCCAGTTCAACTGTATTGTGAAGTGGAAACGTGTAGGAGTAACAACGGCTCAGCCGCGAAGTGGTAGGCCACACAAGTTCACAGAAAAATAGTCTGTCCTCGGTTGCAACACTCATTACCGAGTTCTAAACTGCCTATGGAAGCAACGTTAGCACAATAACTGTTTGTCGGGAGCTTCATGAAATGGGTTTCCATGGCCAAGCAGCTGCACACAAGCCTAAGATCACCATGAACAATGCAAAGCGTCGGCTGGAGTGGTGTAAAGTCCGCTGCCATTGGACTTTGGAGCAGTGGAAACGCGTTCTCTGGAGTGATGAATCATGCTTCACCATCTGGCAGTCCTATGGACGAATCTGGGTTTGGCGAATGCCAGGAGAACCTGCCCCAATGCTACCTGCCCCAATGCATAGTGCAAACTGTAAAGTTCGGTGGAGGAGGAATAATGGCCTGGGGATATTTTTCTTGGTTTGAGCTAGGCCCCTTAATTCCAGTGAAAGGAAATCTTAACGCCACAACATACAATTACATTTGAGACAATTCTGTGCTACCATCTTTGTGGCAAAAGTTTGGGGAATGCCCTTTCCTTTATCAGCATGACAATGCCCCCTGTGCACAAAGTGAGGTCTATACAGAAATTGTTTGTCGAGATCGGTGTGGAAGAACTTGACTGGCCTGCACAGAGCCCTGACCTCAACCCAACTGAACACCTTTGGGATGAATTGAAATGCCGACTGAGATTCAAGCCTAATCACCCAACATCTGTGCCCAACCTCACTAATACTCTTGTGGATGAATGGAAGCAAGTCCCCGCAGCAATGTTCCAACATCTAGTGGAAAGCCTTCCCAGAAGAGTGGAGGCTGTTATAGCAGCAAAGGGGGGACCAACTCCATATTAATGCCCATGATTTAGGAATGAGATGTTCGATGAGCAGGTGGCCACATACTTTTGGTCATGTAGTGTATTTGAACGTTCTTGTACTTTTTATTATAATAATGCACAATAATGAAAAAGACTGGCAAATGGCTCTAAGATTATTCTGAACTATTTGGTAAGACAATAGCCCTCTGAGGAATGGACATGGACAAGCATATGTAAATACAGAATATCCAAACAACTGATGATAAGAAACCCAGGCTACAGTACACAATTATACTGCTGCTATTGTATAGAAATATCCCCATGTGTTTATGCAAATAGCCGGACTGATAAAGTATTGGAGTCTGTAAACTGAGACGCTGATAGACTGTGGTAAATGTGTTAGGGAAATAGGTCAACCTTATCTAGCACATGCAAAATACATTACTATGATTTATTGACATGATTAGGAATATTTATACCTGGCCTACATTCCTATTGGGCAATGATCAGGTATGTCCTATTTTACATGAACAGACTTTGTGTCATTTGGAAAAGACTCACTTCTATTTCACTGTGTTGAAATTCCCAATGCACAGACACACAGATAGAGATACACACACACACAGTAACGCAAATACACACGCGCACACACACATACACAAGCAGATTTACAGTAGCTACTGACACTCATCACTGACCCAATTCCTAATCAAGTACAGTAATTCAATGTCAACCTCCAGGCTGGGGGGAATAGAGCTTAGTCTTCTAATAACAATAACCAGACTACATAATAATGTTCACCCCAGTAAACCAACAATGCCTTTTAGCTGGATGATAACGCAGAACTCTAGGTTGAAGCAGCGGCATGCACCCAACACTGTCTCCGTCAGTCCAGTACATGATGGGAATGTAAAGGGAGGATACAGGGTCACAAGTCTCCTCCTCCCAAACCAGTTCTTGTGGTATCTCACAGTATGGAATGTGTAGTGTAGGGAGCTACTGAGGTGTGTGTGTGTGTGTGTGTGTGTGTGTGTGTGTGTGTGTGTGTGTGTGTGTGTGTGTGTGTGTGTGTGTGTGTGTGTGTGTGTGTGTGTGTGTGTGTGTGTGTGTGTGTGTGTACATGTGTGTGCTCACGTTTGGTCTGTTGCCAGAATCCCAACCCCCCTACCCCAATATTTCCCAGGCTGCATCAGCAGGGACACTAGTCACTGAGTGCAGGCAGAAAGACAAATTAGGGTGTGTGCAACTTGAGTGCGGCTCTCTCCCCTTCCCATCCCTTCCAGCCTCTTCCAGATGGACCTAATTAAAGCATTAGCCAATGAGGGGGGCCTGATGGCTCCATCAGGGGCCATTTTGGGGCTTAAATAAACTGAGCAAATAAAGCTTCAGCATTCAAAATTACAGCCTCTGTTCGTTGGAGTCGTTCATGCACTATTTACCACCATGGAGGTCTGTAAAGGGAGGGAAGGGGGAGGAGAGGAAACCATCAGGATTCTGTTTGTATATTCATCTGTTCTTTTTTCTTGGTGTTTTATATCTGTGGTAGGGGTGAGGTACCGCTGTACCTTTGCGCCTCAGCAAACGGAGGGAAGAGAGAGGAGGGAGGCTTCTAGTCCTTAAAGAGGGCAATAATTTAGAATGAAATATGTCGAGATGAGATCTAGAGTGGCTTGGTCCTCTCTCGCTCTCTCTCTCTCTGTCTCAGTACTCTCGCTCTCTCTCCCGGGTCCAGTTTATCTTTCATCACCTCAGCTGTCCCATATATCCCAGCATACAGTCAATGCGATTCAGGCCCGCCATCACTCACCATCCACTACCCAGCCCCTTACAGCGGCTCTCAACAGAGAATTTCACTCAGAGCTACACCAGCCACACAACACTCATAGAGAATAACACTCACAGTCACAATGTCCCCACATTCCCAATGTCCCACGGTATCTGCTTTTAGTAATTTACTAGATAACTGAACTGTGTATGGTCACCAGCGTGTTTACTTTGCCTTCTCACTGAAGATAACACCTGTCATACATCGAGAGGCTGAGGATCTAACAGAGGCCGTAAAGGGAATCAATGTTGTTGAAGAAACTGTGTGTACAGTGTAATACACTGAACAACATGGTCCCATGTTTCATGAGCTGAAAGAAAAGATCCTAGAAATGTTTTCTTCTCCAATGTTGTGCACACATTTCTTTGCATCCCTGTTAGTGAGCATGTCTCCTTTGCCAAGGTAATCCAACCACCTGACAGGTGTGGCATATCAAGAAGCTGATTAAACAGCATGCTCATTACAAAGGTGCGCCTTGTGCTGGGGACAATAAATAGCCACCAAACTGTGCAGTTTTATCACACCACACAATGTCACTTCTCAAGTTGTTGAGGGAGCATGCAATTGGCATGCTTACTGCAGGAATGTCCACCAGAGCTGTTGCCAGAGAACTAAATGTTCATTTCTCTACTATAAACCGCCTCCAACATCGTTTACGTCCATCCAGCCTCACAACCACAGACCAGGTGTAACCACGCCAGCACAGGACCTCCACATCCAACTTCTTCACCTGCAGGATTGTCTGAGACCAACCACCCAGACAGCTGATGAAACAGGGTTTTCAGAACCGAAAAATGTCTGCACAGCTATCAGAAACCGGCTCAGCGAAGCTCATCTGTGTGCTTGTTGTCCTCACCAGGGTCTTGACCTGACTGCAGTTCGGCGTCGTAACTGACTTCAGTGGGTAAATACCCACCTTCGATAGCCACTGGCACGCTGGAGAAGTGTGCTCTTCATGGATGAATCTCGGTTTCAAGTGTACCGGGCAGATGGCAGACAGCGTGTATGGCGCCGTGTGAGCGGTTTGTTGATTTCAACGTTGTGAAAAGAGTGCCCCATGGTGGCGGTGGGGTTATGGTATGGGCAGGTAAAAGCTACAGACAATGAACACAATTGCATTTTATCAATGCACAGAGGTACCGTGATGATATCCTGAAGCCCATTGTCATGCCATTCATCTGCCGCCATCACTTCATATTTCAACATGATAATGCACTGCCCCATGTCAAAAGGACCTGCACACAATTCCTGGAAGCTGAACATGTCCCAGTTCTCCCATGGCCTGCATACTCACCAGACATGTCACCCATTGAGCATGTTTGGGATTCTCTGGATCGACGTGTACGACAGTGTGTTCCAGTTCCCACCAGTATCCAGCAACTTCACACAGCCATCGAAGTGGGACAACATTCCACAGGCCACAATCAACAGCCTGATCAACTCTATGCAAATTAGATGTGCCGTGCTCCAAATGGTGGTCACACCAGATACGGACTGGTTTTCTGATCCATGCCCCTACCTTTTTTTAGGGTATCTGTGACCAACAGATGCATATTTGTATTCCCAGTCCATAGATTAGGGCCTAATGACTAATTCAATTGACTGATTTCCTTATATGAAGTGCAACTCAGTAAAATCTTTGAAATTGTTGCATGTTGTGTTTATATTTTTGTTCAGTGTGGATTCACTAAAGTACCATGTAATATATTCTGACTTTGAAGGCATCATTAAAGCATTAACCAAGGATACTGTCTTACTAGGAGTTACCAGTCTAAAGAGTGTCACTTTTTGAACTTTAGAAGCAAAGCCAGAGATCATCACTGTGAAAGTGTAAAATAACAGCAGAATATGAAGCCTATAGATCCTGCAAGCATCACATGTTCTAGCTCCCACAGGTTGCTGGTTGAACTGGAGAGAGCCTCAGAGCAGTCACTCAGCCAATCAGGCATCGGGCTGATCAGACAGGAATCAGGCTGATCAGACAGATCCTCTTCCACATGTCTACTGAGGTCGTGGGAATGAACAGCAGTTCTCTTCCCCCCCCCCCGTCTGTCTCTTTCTCTTCATCTCTCTCCCCCTCTGTTTCTCTCTCCCTCGCCTGTTTGACTGACAGGCCACAGGCTGCAGGTCGCTGAGCCAATAACACCTCAGAGACAGGCACCACACCTACAGTCAGTTCTAACATCAGCTACTGTGGATCACTTCAATGTTGGAGGCCACTGTTTACCCGCCCGTTAATGATGCACACAAAACAGCCTTCATTTTTTTCTCGTCTCCTTTCTCTCCTCTTCGGGCAATGGCAAACATTGCAACAAGGTACAACGGGGTCTCTCTTCATCTCATGTTTCTCTTTTTTTCCTCTGCTCTCCACCACCAGGCAATGTGAGACAAGCTGCAACAGGGCCTCTCTGTCTTTCACTCCTTTTTCTCTTCTCTCTCTCCCCCTGACAATGAAATACAGTGACACCAATCTAGGAGTCCCCCGACACGCCAACACACAGCTGTGCTGCTGTCCCAGTTTCTGCAATCTAGAACTTTGCTGCTATGCTGCCAGCCTGTCTCCCACTTAGTCCTACCAACACAGCCAAAATGCTTTTCTCTCGTCTCCACTTCGGTTTTTCTTTCTCTTCAGGTTCTGTCAGTCACCCGTACCGGCAGTTGGCAACGTCAAGACAAGGGGCCACACGGAAAAGTCAACATTCCTACAAACATCTGTTCCATATTGTCAGTTCCATCCTGCTCTCTGATTCTACTGACGTTCCAGTTTTCATTTGATTTCTACTTCAGAGAGTCGGGGGAATTCCATTTGGAGCTAGCTGCTAGCTGCTGACATTCTACAAGACTTTCCAAAACCATAGTCGCTGAATTAATGATGCAACATATGGCTCTGACTTGGCTTTGTAATTATATAAAAGGGGCAGACAAACTCCCCTCCACTCATTAGGTCTATACTACACACACCAAGGTACGGTGGTTCATTACTGATCCTGGGATGTGGCTGTCATTCTGTTCATTTTGACATACGCCTCACAGCAGTACATGAGGTAACACATGCAGTGGTGCCACAGCCTCTGAAACAGCAGCACACCCACTTTGCGAGGCGCCAGCCAGCTACCAGCCAGCCACCCAGCTGAGACTGTTCTGGGGTTGTCATGCTCAAGCTGAGACATGGCATAGCACGACGGCGATGCTTTAGTCTTTCAGTGCTGAACCGCCTCCTCCTCCTAGCCTTCCTACCCTCTAATAATCACTGACACTCGCAGCTCTCCTCCTCTGTCCTCTTCTGTCTCTGGCACTGCTCTCAAACCGGCAATTGGCCTCAAACGAGCCAAACTTAATCCCATCATCCTAAGCCTGGCTTCCCTTCCTTCCTCGGTCAACCACTGTCTTACAGGGATGACAGGAGAGAACAAAGGAACTAATAGAACCTTCTGACTATTCTTTAACTCTGATGCCACCCTGCCTCCCCCTGCATCCTCCCTGTCGTAATCAGGGCAATGTTTGGGACAGACAATCTGGCTGTTGTCCCTGCACTGTGCTGGCTTCAATGTTCTGTGTAATAATTACACTCTATGGACCATGAAAGCTACTGTAGTTGCTACTCCTCTCCCCTCCCTCTCTTCTCTCCTCCTTGTGTTTTTTACTGGTCCTTTGACTCGCATACCCTTAGATGTGATGAGCCTGGTCTTCACCTACAGGTCAGAATAGAAGAGCACCATCTAACAGCACATGACACCTGACTTCAAAACCATGGTCCTGACCTTCTACACTCCACGCTTAATCAACACAGTGTAGCTCTATCGTCACACACTGTCACCTGCCATCCTGCTGTCGCAACCTGCTTTTTCTTCCTGGTCTCTGCCTCTACTCCTCCTCTCTCTTCATCCATCATGCTGTCTTTTTTCCAAACTGGGACAGCTCGTCACCTCAGTGTTTAACCCCTCTCCTCATCCTCCCCTCATCCCCCTTTCTTTTCTCGTCTCTGCATCTATCTTTTCTATACACCTGCACTGCACACACTGCTTCCGGTCTGTGTATGTGATCATGATTAGCCTATCCTGCTGGGAGACAGAGACTCGCTGCATGGAAGGGACCCACACACACACAGACATACTTCTCCTCTCCACGTCACACACACCTGACCCTGGGAACCATCCATGTCCCATCTATCATACGTTCCCCTCCATGCTTCTGACCACGACCATGACCAAACATTGCTCTAGTTCCCTCAGCCTCCCAAAAGGTCCAGATCAGGCTGTGGTGCCGTGGTGCAGTGGACCTTTCCTAGTAACTCCAGCATGTTGCCACGCCTCCCTTTGTTCCTCTGCCAGAATCTGGGGGGGGTGGAGATAATACCCTTTTTACATTATCATAAAGACCAGAACTATACTGAGCTGGCTCAGATATTGTCTTGACACATTATCCTTTCAAGCATGGATCCAGACAATATGTGGATGTATAACCAGACCAGTGCATTCCAGCCCAGAAGGGTCAAAAGAACCTAAGTGCCCTGCCTCCGCCAGCCCTGCTGTACTTCACTGCCGTGATCCTTTTCCTACTCAGACACTGAGACAGATGAGCCCAAGGAAACAGAGATCGTGTAGAAGGGGAGGAATCGTTATGTGAAACTTTGCATGACTGCTGATGACAATAAGAGACAATAAGCACAGCATATTAGTCCCATAATGATGAGAGGGAGAGGAGGCTTCTAGAAAACAATGGGGAAACCATTTCCTGAAGTTCAATTAAATAGCTTGTGACAGCGTGCATGTGAGGGCATATCTGCCGCGCGCCACTTGACTCCCTTCATTAGTGTGTGATGGTGCCAAGCAAGACTAGTTTTATATGGATATTTATAGCTTAATAACCGGCTTGTGAGAAATCCTGCGAAGACGCTGGGGGCTTTGTGATCTTGTCAAGTAGAATTTGAGACACAAAGGGATGACAACAAGCAATGAGGGAGTTTTTAGGTTGTTGTCGTTTGGGTATGAAACAAAGACAATCTCCACCAACATAAAAGAGCATTACTGTCTGTGATTTATACACATAATACACCAAAATTGGCCATTAAACACTGGCTGTCGGACCAAATGAGCATCCTGATAGCAGTAGAGACAACATATTGTGTGTGTGTGTGTGTGTGTGTGTGTGTGTGTGTGTGTGTGTGTGTGTGTGTGTGTGTGTGTGTGTGTGTGTGTGAAAACCCAGTGTCAGGAGTGTGAGCAGCTTCTTATGCTCTGCCACATTCAGTAGCTAGAGCTTTGCCTTCCCATTAGAGGTCGACCGATTAATTGGCATGGCCGATCAATTAGGGCCGATATCAAGTTTTCATAACAATTGGTAATTGGCCTTTTTGGACGCCGATTACATTGCAATCCACGAGGAGACTGCGTGGCAGGCTGACCACCTGTCCATCAAAAGGACCTGGTGGCTGCAAGGAGCCAAGGTAAGTTGCTAGCTAGCATTAAACTTGTCTTAGAAAAAAACTATCAATCTTCACATAATCACTAGTTAACTACACATGGTTGCATATAATCAATGTGGTGCCTGTTAATTTATCATCGAATCACAGCCTAACGGATGATGATTTAACAAAAGCGTATTCGCGAAAAAAGCACAATCGTCGCAATAATGTACCTAACCATAAAAATCAATGCCGTTCTTAAAATCAATCCACAAGTATATATTTTTTAAACCTGCATATGTAGTTAAAATAAATTCATGTTAGCAGGCAATATTTTAACTAGGGAAATTGTATCACTTCTCTTGCGTTCAGTGTAAGCAGAGTCAGGGTATATGCAGCAGTTTGGAACGCCTGGCGCGTTGCGAACTGTTGAAAGGCCATTTATTCCTAACAAAGACCGTAATTAATTTGCCAGAACTTTACATAATTATGACGTAACATTGAAGGTTGTGCAATGTAACAGTAATATTTAGTCCTAGGGTTGCCACCCGTTAGATAAAATACGGAACGGTTCTGTATTTCACTGAAAGAATAAACGTTTTTGTTTTCAAAATAATAGTTTCAGGATTTGACCATATTAATGACCAAAGGCTCGTATTTCTGTGTTTATTATATTAGAATTAAGTCTCTGATTTGATATTTGATAGAGCAGTCTGAGCGGTGGTAGGCAGCAGCAGGCTCGTAAGCATTCATTCAAACAGCAGCTAATAGCCATACTTGATTCACTGCACTGTTTATGACTTCAAGCCTGTCAACTCCCGAGATTAGGCTTGCAATACTAAAGTGCCTATAAGAACATCCAATAGTCAAAGTTATATGAAATGCAAGTGGTATAGAGGGAAATAGTTCTATAATAACTACACCCTAAAACTTCTTACCTGGGAATATTGAAGACTCATATTAAAAGGAACCACTAGTTTTCATATGTTCTCATGTTCTGAGCAAGGAACTTAAACTTTAGCTTTTTTACTTGGCACATTGCACTTTGACTTTCTTCTCCAACAGTGTTTTTGCATTATTTAAACCAAATTGAACATGTTTCATTATTTATTGGAGACTACATTGATTTTATTTAAGTATTATATTAAGTTCCAATAAAAGTCTTCATTGTTTACTCAATATTGTTGTCATTGAAAAGTGCAAATCAATCTCAGATCAACAGCAAAGGACTTTGTGAAGACGCTGAAGGAAACAAGTAAAAAAGTAGCTCTATCCACAGTAAAACAAGTCCTATATCGACAGCAAGGAAGAAGCCAATGCTCCAAAACCGCCATAAAAAAGCCAGACTACGCTTTGCAACTACACATGGGGACAAAGATCGTACTTTTGGAGAAATGTCCTGTGGTCTGATGACAAAAATATAATTGTTTGGCCATTATGATGTTGTTATGTTTGGAGGAAAAGGAGGGATGCTTGCAAGCTGAAGAACACCATCCCAACAATGAAGCACGGGGGTGGCAGCATCATGCTGTGGGGGTGCTTTGCTGCAGGAGAGACTGGTGCACATCACAAAATAGATGGCTTCATGAGGAAGGAAAATAACGTGGATATATTGAAGACATCAGTCAGGAAGTTAAAGCTTGGTCGCAAATGGGTCTTCCAAATGGACAATGACCCCAATCATACTTCCAAAGTTGTGGCAAAATGAAAAACAAGGAGAACAAAGTCAAGGTATTGGAGTGGCCATCACAAAGCCATGACCTCAATCCTATAGAAAATTTGTGGGCAGAACTGAAAAGGCGTGTGTGAGCACGGCGTTCTACAAACCTGACTCAGTTACACCAGCTCTGTCTGGAGGAATGGGCCAAAATTCACCCAACTTATTATGGGAAGCTTGTGGAAAATGTCAAACATTCACATTCACATGTAAAAGTGCAAATTCAATCTCTTACATGTGGAATTGCATTTTGACATGTGAAAAACATTGTTGAAATGTTGCATCCCATGTTGTCACATTCACTTGACATGAGCTCATGTTTTTACATGTGTAGTTTCATGTTATCATATGTTGCTTTTACATATCTCGTTATCACATTAACTTTAGCTCAGCTCATTAAGGTTAGCTCATCTGTGTGTGGGTAGTTTGTCATGATTATGGCCGGAAGAAGCCGCAGCACTGCATCATGTTCATCAGATTAATCTTTCCCAGTGTCAAATCAAATGTTATTGGTCACATACACGTGTGTAGTAGATGTTATTGCGGGTGTAGCGAAATGCTTGTGCTTGTTTCTAGCTCCGACAGTGCAGTAATATCTAACAAGTAATATCTAACAATTTCACAACATATACCCAATACACACTAATCTAAGTAAAGGAATGGAATTAAGAATATATAAATATATGGACAAGCAATGTCAGAGCGGCATAGGCTAAGATACAGTAGAACAGTGTAGAATACAGTATATACATGAGATAGGGCTGGGCGATATGGGCAAAATCTCATATCCCGATATAGGTCATTTCATATCCCGATAACGGCACATATCATGATATAGCACATTTTCTGTAAATTGAATGAATAAATAGTTGATATAAAATCTAAAGGCCTATTTCTTATCACATGTTCAATTAAACTCAACAAACGAAAGGAACTTACTAATATTTTATTATTTCTCCTTTTTATTTAGAACCTTTGTGCAAATTTCAATTAAGCATGTAACAAAATATAAAATGTGAATGTATAAAATCTAAGAAGGTAAATAGAAAGACAAACTATAGTTGCAAACAAAATAAATACAGGTCTAAAATATATTTAGCTTGCCTGTTTTGCATGTTATTTTGGCATTAATATGTGTCACATATCAATTTGCATTTGGTACCTTGGGTTGAGTGTTAGCACCAACTCACGAAACCCCCGTTTCTCGACCGTGTAAATTATGTCTTTGCAGATGTAAGTCGTAACGGCAGCTGATATCTCCTTCCATCTTTGTGATTCTTTGCCATATGATGTGTCGCGGGCAAAAGCCTCTTCAACGTCTGAGTCGGGGGTTTGCTTTGAGCACTCGACTGTACTTTTTTGGGTCTCATCCGTACTCTCTCCGTATTGTTTCACATGAATCTTGCGTAGGTGGTAAAAGAGGTTAGTGGTGTTTGAGCCTGTTGTCGGGACCGGCCTGCGGCATATTTTGCAGAGGACGGTTTTCAGGTCCGTGTCAGACTTTTCATACCCAAACCACGTCCATGCGCCCGAAGAAGCCCTTCTTTTTGGTATGTTCACTCTCCTCCGTGTTTGTTTGCTTTGCAATTGGACGACGCAAAGCGTCTATCGTCACACAAAATATATTGTCATATCGCCCAGCCCTAATATGAGATGAGTAATGCAAGATATGAAAACATCATTGAAGTGACTAGTGTTCAATTTATTAAAGTGACCAGTGATTTCAAGTCTATGTATATAGGCAGCAGCCTCTGATGTGCTAGTGATGGCTGTTTAACAGTCTGATAGACTTGAGATAGAAATATTTTTTCAGTATCTTGGTCCCAGCTTTGATGCACCTGTACTGACCTCGCCTTCTGGATGATAGCGGGGTGAACAGGCAGTGGATCGGGTGGTTGTTGTCCTTGATGATCTTTTTGGCCTTCCTGTGACATCGGGTGCTGTAGGTGTCCTGGAGTGCAGGTAGTTTGCCCCCAGTGATGCATTGGGCAGACAGCACCACCCTCTGGAGAGCCTTGTGGTTGCGGGCGGTGCAGTTCCTGATACAGCCCAGCAGGATGCTCTCAATTGTGCATTTGTAAAAGTGTGTGAGGATTTTAGGTGCCACGCCAAATTTCTTCAGCCTCCTGAGGTTTAAGAGGTGCAGTTGCGCCTTCTTCACCACACTGTCTGTGTGGGTGGACCATTTCAGTTTGTCGGTGATCTGTAAACTGAGGAACTTGAAGCTTTCTGCCTTCTCCACTGCGGTCCTGTGGGGGGGGGGGGGGGGGGGGGTGCTCCCTCTGCTCTGCTGTTTCCTGAAGTCCACGGTCATCTCTTTTGTTTTGTTGACTTTCAGTGAGAGGTTATTTTCCTGGTACCACACTTCTAGAGCCCTCACCTCCTCCCTGTAGGCTGTCTCGTCATTGTTGGTAATCAAGCCTAAGACTGTTGTGTCGTCTGCAAACTTGATGATTGCGTTGAAGACGTGTTTGGCCGCACTGTAATGTGTGAACAAGGAGTACAGGAGGGGGCTGAGCACACACCCTTGTGGAGCCCCAGTGTTGAGGATCAGCGAACTGGAGGTGGAGGCCCATCAGGAAGTCCAGGACCAGTTGCACAGGGCGGGGTTCAGACCCAGGGTCTCAAGCTTAATGATGAGCTTGGAGGGTACTATGGTGTTGAGTGCTGAACTATAGTCAATGAACAGCATTCTTACATAGTTATTCCTCGTCCGGATATGGTTACGGCAGTGTGCAGTGTGATGGCGATTGCATCGTCTGTGGATCTATTGGGCCGGTGAGAAAATTGAAGTGGGCCTATGGTGACAGGTAATGTAGAGGTGATATGATCCTTGACTTGTCTCTCAAAGCACTTCATGATGACAGAAGTGTGATATACGCAGTGTGTGTCTCGTGTGTGTGTGTGTGTGTGTGTGTTTGTGCTTGTGTGTGTTTGTGCATCCGTTTCTGATGTATCACCCACCAATAGTTTCATCCCAGACCAGGAGGCTATCTGTCAGCAGGCCTGATGTGCATACTTGGATAAACAATCTGGTTCTCTCAGTTTAGATCTTGCACACATGTACGGCTTTACTGTTGCCATTTGTTGACTCCTTGCTGCTGCAAATGAACAGGACCAACAGCTGTAAAATGTCCCTTGGTATGTAGAACAATGAAAAGGGAAAAGTGACACGTGGTCATAAACAGATTTTCAACATGCTTATAAATTGTCACTGACTGCAGTATCAATTACTTTCCCACCAGAAATCTCTTTCCCTAAAGAGAGGTGTTTCTCTGCCCTGCCCTTCCCCTTTGATTTAAATTGGAGCAATACTGTCGAGATGAGTCAGGGGACATATGGATTGGTCCCAGTATTATTAAAAGAGGGAAATGCAAGGAATGAGTCCCAAATGGCACCCTATTACCTATATTGTGCACTGCTTTTGATCATGGCCCATAGGGCTCTGGTCAAATGTGGTTCACTATATCGGGAACAGGATGCCATTTGGGATGCATCCAATATCATTAGTGTGACTGCAGAGCCAAGGAGCTTCTCTGTAACTGAATGGATTTATTGTCTCTCATTTTCACTCATTAGAGCTTCATAATGAAAACTATGGTTCACTACCAGCTGAATCACTACTCTCTCTGATTCAAGGCATTTTCTGCAGACATTTCACCTGCACTCCTATCCTCCAGACTCCCGTGTGTGTGTGTGTGTGTGTTTCTGTTCTTGCCACAGGCCGGTAAAGATGGCCAATTTGGTCTATATTGGCGAGACAAAGCCCTTGGCTACAACCACTGAAATGCCCATTATCGTTTACTAAGCAGGTGCTGCGATGTATTGCTCCTTGATCACAATGCAGATTGTGTGTCAGCAGGAGCAATCGCAATCAATTTTTCAATTTGGTCTCCTGCCTGAGATAAATTAACAGATGTCGATTGATTTCCCCCTCCCTCCTCTACAGTCTACCGTCACATGGCTTGTTTACACCTGACAGCCAGGACTTTAACGCTGAGCACTTATTTGAAGTTATGCACGTTAAAATTAGCCATTTTTTAATTAGACTGAATGACAATTGGCAGGAGATTCGCTAAGCTGCTAATTTGACAAGTCTTACTTTTTCTTCTCTCTGTTTAACCTCCTACTCAAGCAAATTCCATTTGAATGGGAGAAGGGTGGAGTTAAATCAGTCTGGAGCAACCACCCTGGCCAAAGGCTATCCACTGCTTATCACAATGAAACATGCACGCGTGTGTGTGTATGCGCATGTGCACGTGTCTTCCTGGTGCGATGCGATGTGCTGGTTCAGCCTCGCCATCAGGACACCCACAGTGGACATTTATCATCAGACATCAGCCCAGCTCAGGTACTGTCTGAATAGAATGGCTGGGGGAGGATAAGGCCATAACAGTGTCTATATGACCTTTTATATACAGGGACAGGGCGCCATTTAGGACACATATAGAGAATACTGTGATTGAAGTCATATATATTAGATCTGGTTAAAAGCACAACTAAAGGGGTAAAACCAAAGTAAAGTCTAGAAAAAATATTTCTATTTTTGCGACCACTTAAAACTCACTGTGGTGTGTTTTATTTAAAACTCTCCTTTCTTCTCTTTCCTTCTGGCATCTTCGACAAACCCCTCTAATACCACCACTATGCCTGAACCCCTCAGCACACAGCGTTCCTCATGTCACCATCGGTGTCATGTGAAGTTTTCTTTGTCTTGCGATGGCTGGTTTTAAGCCCCCTGCTGTGAGTGACAGGCAGGTAGAGACTGCAGGAACAGGTGACAACACGAAAAAAAGAGTCTGAAGCGAAGAGTTTATCACTCCCTGACCTGTCAGGGTTTTACCCATTGTCTCCGTGTGTGTGTGTGTGTGTGTGTGTGTGTGTGTGTGTGTGTGTGTGTGTGTGTGTGTGTGTGTGTGTGTGTGTGTGTGTGTGTGTGTGTGAGAAAGTGAGTCTCCTTTGCTCTAATCCTCCTGATGGTCCATTCAAATTCAAATGAACCTCTGTGACATTAATAGGAACAGCACAGACCAATGACAGGGCTTTCTCCAGTCAGCAGGAAGTAAAGGGAAGGATTATCATCGTCAGGACTATTATCATTAAACCTCAGCTAGCACTCTCTGCTTCCTCCCTGCTTTCCCTCTCTTTTCCCTCTCTTTTCCCTCTCCTTTCCCTCTCCTTTCCCTCTCCTTTCCCTCTCTTCTTTCCCTCTCCTTTCCCTCTCCTTTCCCTCTCTTCTTTCCCTCTCTCCTTTCCCTCTCCTTTCCCTCTCTTTTCCCTCTCTTTTCCCTCTCCTTTCTCTGAAAATGAACAGACACAATGACGTTATCCAACTGAAAGTTTTCCAACTATATAGAGTATATTCTGGCTGAATTGTGTGTTTTATGTGTGTGTGTGTTTTGATGGACCACTTCATAAGGTAATACACACACATAACACTTTTTTGCCTCTCTATAGTTTGATGTTAGGAATAGAGCAATATTCCCAAAAGTACAGGCCAATCACAGAAAACTGCTGTATTTTTAAAGCACGGGGCTGATATCTAGTAGGTGGAAATGTATGTAAAAAATCACAGTTGTACAGTGGTGTCCTGTGTACACGGTTGTTTCAACAACACCTCAAAAAATGTTGCCTTAATGTCAACAAAACACGTCGACTCAAATGGTTTGACAAAATGTTCCGACCCATTTTTCGCACACCATTTTAAGACAGCATGTTTTGAATAGTGAAACTATACTGAAAGAGAAGTCATGAGGATGAAGTCATGCGTAGCAGACTGAAAAGCTTTGATGTACTGTGGGTGATAATGAAGATTTAACTTACCCATTCAATGTGTGAAAGCTTCTCCCATAGGCATATTCATCTAGTCACACACACACACAGACATTTAATACCCATAAGTGTTATTAACACAGCATCTAAAAATGTTTGTGATGTGGTATATCATGTCTCCATGACAATACAGGCTGTATATTGTATATGAATCCATACAGTAGACCAATGGTACCGTATGGAGCGTACCTTCACATGTACTGTCCATGTTTCCTTTAGGAAGCCTGGCTAGGGGAACAGATGGTTCGTCAAAGCAAACGGTACCAAGAGTATTCTTTTCTATCTAGAGAAACAGATCCTGTGTTTTCCGCAAATGGCACCCGATTCCCTATTTAGTGCACTAATTTTGAGAGGTGCTCATCAAAAGTAGTGCACTATATAGGGAGTAGGGTGCCATTTGGGACGTACACCCTGTGTGTCCTTTAAGCCTGGATGGCAACACTGGTAGCCCCAGGTACAACATACCCTTCAACCTTCACCACCATCCTCCACAACCACATTCCAAACAGTAGCAGTAGAAGGGGATTGCCAGGGTGGGAGAAGTGACAGGATACAATCAGACCTGGGTTCAAACACTATTTGAAATCATTGAAAACACTAACTGTGCTTGATTGAGCTTACCTGGCTTAATTGAACCAATAGAGCAGCCCTAAAATGGCAAACCCCGCCCATCTGGTACAGTCAAAAATTTAAGTAATATTTTGAATAGTATTCCAATCCTATCCTTGCCAGACACATCATCCTCCTGCCCTATGGTATGCCAAAGCACTGGGTGTGTACAAGCAATTCAACTGAATACCACTCAATGTATACTCAGGCCTTATCGGAGAGAAACCAAATATACTCCAGGCTATCACAGGGGAACGGATGAGCAATTGGAACTCAAACCGTATTTGAATACAAATATATCAATGGTCCCGCCTTCAAGCTGTTCAAATCGCAAGTGGATGGACAAAATAAATAGTCTACCACAGTGAACGAACAACTGAGAAGGAAAGGAGGTACAAAATGCATGATACCATTCACAGAGGTACCATTCACAGAGGTACCATTCACAGAGGTACCATTCACAGAGGGAACAGTCACAGAGGGACCATTCACAGAGGGACCATTCACAGAGGTACCTCATTCACAGAGGTACCATTTACAGAGGGACCATTCACAGAGGTACCTCATTCACAGAGGTACAATTTACAGAGGGACCATTCACAGAGGTACCATTCACAAAGGGAAAATGAAATAAAATCACACTACAAATACCAAATGAATCCATGAGACGATTCAGAGAGAACAAATTCACGAGACAAAACTAATGTAGACAAAGATTTTTTAAACACATTTTAAAGGATTTGCTAGATAAGCCCAGTCCAAGTATGGCCCCTAAAGGATGTTGGAATCGATGGATGAGAGAAAATGTACTGTGGGCCACACGAGAGAGAGAGAGAGAGAGAGAGAGAGAGAGAGAGAGAGAGAGAGAGAGAGAGAGAGAGAGACAGAGAGAGACAGAGAGAGACAGAGAGACAGAGAGACAGAGAGACAGAGAAAAGTGTTATTGAATGCTGCATGCATGAGTAATAATGAAGCCAGAGTGAATCTCATATATGCTCATGCTCTCATCATTATCAATGGCCTAATCTCCCATAAACCATTCCACTAGACTCAACTGGACATGCTGTTCTGACGGATCTACAACTACATTTAACATTTCAGGAATGACTGTAATGAAACCATGAATATATTTATGTAAAAGTAAGAAGTGTACTGTAAATAGACCGCAGATGATCTTTTCCATTAGAAGAAAGAAGATTATCACCTCGCTAATACAGGACGTAGTTTGCAAACATATACATGAATCTCTGAGTGTAATGTTACCCCCATAGAAATGTCACCTGTTCAATTATGCATACCACTTATGATGATCTAATACTTGTATGTATTCATTGTATAAGTATACCGGACAGATAGAAATGTAAGGGTGGGTTAGTTTGACCCTCATCTTAAACTATACAAAACTCACCTAAAGAGGTTTGGTCCTGCAGGAACCACGGCTACGACCCTGTGACCTCTGACCTCCCGAGACCTCCTCAAGAGAGAGGGTCTCCAAAATGTTTGATCTTGTTCATGGAAATAAATGCTGCTGTTACTGGGCCCCTCTGGTAATAAGACGTCTCTGTCTATCCCCTGTTTAAGTCCTTCATTAACTTTATCTTTAAAAACGGGGAGCCTTACTCTGACGGCGAGCGAGGAGGACAGAGGAGCTTTACAGTAAGCTGTTTCATCCAATTTCCTCATTTTCTAAATGAAACAGCCATATCGATGTTGACGTTGCCATGTCAGCAGTCAGCACAGTGTGGTCTTGTAGACTATGCCACAATGCCTATTATGCCTACTATATGTGCCAGTCACATGTCTGAGGTGATATGGAAATATGTCTAAGCTTCAACTGAAATGTACTTCAACTGGTTTCAAATATTTATTCATGCAATAAGGACTTCCTAACATCATCATTACTATTGTTTGATAGTTTGGGGAAATTATATCAATGTGCTTCTGAGGACTTTTTCAAACACACTGAGGGTTTCAGAGAAAACCCTGCCTGAGAAATACTCATTCATTATTCTCAGCTGTCCTGTCGAGAACAGCCAGTAGCAGTAAAGTCGAATAAAATTAACTATGTGAGGCTAACTTTGGACACGACTGATATACGGAGCTATGGAGGTAGGTATCTGGCCTCTCTCCCAGACACACTGGCTGCGTCTACACAGGCAGCCCAATTCTGATCTATTTTCTACTAATTGGTCTCAATCACGTCAGATATTTTCACATCAGACATGTTTCAGAGCTGATCTGATTGGTCAAAAGAGCAATTAGTGAAAACTAAAGAACAGAATTGGGCTGCCTGTCTAAACACAGACACTGTAGTGGCAGGAATGACTCAGATGATAATAGAACTGATCATCCTAATTAACATCATACATTGTAGAAATAGTATGCCAATAGAATGTGTAAGGTACTAACGAGAATCTGGCAGGATTTCAGACGGTTGGTTATAAGTCAGTTATAAGTTCTAGCTTAATCGTATGATAATGACACCGCCTTAATTGAAAGGAGAATGATATTCTTTATTTTTTTTAACATGCAATATGAAAATGAGACATGGGCCTACATTAAAATAAGTAATTTCAAGTATGAAACTGCACACAAATAATAGTTAGATTCACAGAATATATAGAGGGGCTGCATAACACCTAAACACACACACACACACACAACCTATCATAACTATGTAATTTAGGGTGAAGACACCATTGCCCCAATAACACAATTCTGCATGTTATTTTGAACTATTGGGGCAGATATCTTCTATTTTGAATCATGGTATAATAATATAACCACTATGAACCGTCTGTCTGTCTGTGTATTGTCTGGTGTCCTACATTGTCCTGCAGAGCTAGATCTCTCATCATGAAGGGATGACATTGACATGCTAGATGCTTGATTACTTGGGCTTGTTCTTTTATGCAGACTGACAGCTTGTGTTGTTCAGAACTAACTACAGTACACAGATCGTCACATAGATCCTACATCATACAAAATCACTCGTAGATCATGTATGGGTAGTGTAATAATTATCCCATTATACTTGTAACTAGACACTATCATTCATTCAATTTTTGACTAAAAAGCTTTTAAAATTATATACATAATTTATTTCTAACAGCGTACTGTACTGTGTATCCTATGATTGGACTAATTTAAATTCCAAATTATGTTATCATGGCAACTAATAATTTATCATGATCCATTAAAATAACATTTAAAAATCCCAAAATACAGAGTAAGTAAAGGATGCAGTGATTAACTGAAATTCAAGCAGATGAACTCCTTAACAAGGCAGTTGAGACTTCCTTCTTCCTGTCCCATTGATTTTAATACATTTTGATTGATTCCCGTTATAACCTCTGCAAGGCGATTACCTCAGCAGCTCATCTGTGTTATTGAGACATTTCAGCATGAAATGTGTTTTTCCTCACTGAACATTAAGCAGAAATTCAAGTGCCAAGTCTCAGAAGTCTTTATTATGAGATAATTAGTCATTATGATATTTTGCTAAAGTTCTGCTATTCCTTTCCTTGGTCATTTTAGCTGTGGGTTCTCCAGAGAGAACAGTCACCATTTCATGTTTAATAACCTTTTTCTCCCACCCAGCTAAACATTCAGAAGGGGAGGACGCGGTGTCCTAAACCAAGGAATATGTTACACTTAATCAAGAGCGGAGTGTGTGTGTTCGCGCATGCTTGCGTGTGTGTGTGTGTGTGTGTGTGTGCCCTTGCGCACGCACGTGTGTGCGAGTCTACGCACACGGCACCACAATTGCCGGTGGTGATGATCTTCATTAACCCGCTAAATGCCAGAGGTGTTTTATCACAGATTTTAATGCGTTTATCAGCACAAATATGACGGAACTGTTTAAGGCCAAAACATTGTTTACATCTCTTACAGCAATACATCTGGCTACAGTACAAATACTAACCCCCTCCCCAAACACAGTGGCTGTGACATTGGTTTGTCCCTTACATTAATAGCTGTGCTAATGCAGGTCATGGCAACTATTCCTTACAGAGAATTCTCCCTGTGCAGTGATAAAACCTACATTAGAAATTGTGCAAGATGAATGTGGGATGTGGGATCAAAAGAGCTAATTTATTCAAAATGCCATGTCTAGTCCCAGTATCGCATTGTAAAAAGAGTAGACTCTCTGTCAGGTCAGTGTGGCACACCAAAAGGTCAGAGACCCTTAAGATGATAGGCTCTGGTCTCAGCTTGCTCCTTATCTACACCTATATGGATATCGTTTGTATCGCCCCAACATTTATGTAAAGGAACCTAACCAGTAACCACCGCGGTCTCTGCCCTCTCGCTACCCGGCTCTGCTCCTCTCTCCTGTCAACTGGTCATTGCAGCCACTATGAAGCTGTGGTGTGATGTCGCTGCCCTGTGACGTGCTAGGCGACATGTCCGCCTTGCTAATAGCTTTGTGATGGCCCCACATCGCTGTCGCTAAGCTCCCTGCCTGACTGGAAATGCACTGACCCTAGTCTGCAGCCCTGTCTGTCCGTCTGTCCACAGCCCTGCGCTGTCGCCCTGCTCTGCCTGCTTGGCCCCGCTAGTCCCCCGGTAAGGGAGTGCGTAAACAGTAATTGCTACATAAATTATGTGACACTTGGTGTCAGCGGTTTCTGACTGACTTCCAGTCAGCACTGCTCATGTGTTGTTAGCATAGTTGGATACTAAAAATAAAATGCTCAGGTATAAATCTATTATTTTCTATGGTCAGAAAAAAAACATTTAGGGGAAGGCCAATAATATAGTTTTTGTGTATAGAGTATATGGAATCTTTTTTTGATTATACCATGCTTGTGCTAAGTATAGAATATTATGATTTTACATAATAGCAAAACAAAACATTACACAATCCCTGATTCAACATCTATAATTAAATATATCTCATCCAGGTGTTGAATTTAATTTATACATTGTAGTAGTCTGGGCTATTTGTCACTGAGAGTGTGTCACATTTTCACAAAGATGGCAAATTGTATTAGTCTTTTGTGGTAGAGACTGCACCGGTCCCGAGGGACAACAGACTAAATCACTGTGGTGTGATTAATTAAAGCAGTGAAAAATACACCGCATGTCGAAGAAACTGCTGCTCACAGTAATGATGGAGTATACTGCTCTAAGGATCTCAACAGACTATCCTCAGAGGCTGATAAATGAAGCACAACTAAATGTAATTCACACAATGCACAGTTGAAACGAGTATAGATAGACAGACAATGTCTGTGGACAGTGTGTACAGTACAATAATCCCTACACATGACTAAATGACGTGCAAAACAAAAAGACATTTGGTGTACGCTTGTGAGAGCATGATGGTGATAGCACTCAAGATACATAAATAGCAGAAGATCAAATTCATATTACATTGAAAATAATTCATGTTAATTATTTCCAATTGTGCATTACATTTTCAGGAACGTTTCAGTACCGTAGGTCAATATAATAGGTGATATGGTGAGTAAATGAGGTTTCTATATTATACTACTGACACACTCTCCGAGAGTGTGTTAGGGGGAGTTATGACATGTGCAAAACACAACTCACACATGCATATAATACAACTTGTACATGTGTGAAATAGGACAAATATAAGCACCCACCAATAGATGTGTGTGTATATATATATTTACTTTTACGACTAACCTATTTTCTGTGACTACTGCCCAAAACATTGTGGGAATGGGTTTTTACCGATGCATTTTACAACAATTACTGTTCTGCCCTCAAAGAACAATCACACAGATTATATAAAACATGTTTAATGAAATCAGGGGGAAAAAATCTGCTTACATCCTTTTGAATACACATAGTCCATCTCGAAATAATCTGGAGCATTTGTGAGGGATTAACTCTCAAACGCCATGTCCAGATAATCCCAAAACGCTGCTGCCTGTTTCTGCCTTTTTGCCAAGAGGACTATAAAAATAATTGTCTGTGCTCTCAAGATGATGAGTGTGTATTAGAATAACACACAAAGTATTAAAGTCTCAAATTCATTATCAGTGAAAAAATAACCTACAGCTATAACCATCTGCTGAAGCGTATCACTTTGTGTAATTAATGGTGGTTAGATTGTCCTGACTGAAAGGGCATTGTCTCTTGGACAAAAAAAGATGGCTGTCAACACAATATACAGGCTACACCACTACAGTATCGGACACCTACTTTTATGTCTATAGTTTACGCCCCCCCCCACCGGCTTCCATTGGCATAACATGTACAGTGTATTCTCAGTGTTGGTAATGGTGACATTAATGTTGTATTACATTCCACTTGCTAAGGGAGTCTATCATGTTGGACCACAAGTTTCCTCAGAGAGAGAGAGAACGAGAGAAAGAGAGCTCTAGTTCATTTGCAACCTGCCCCTAATGTCCCTTGCTATCAGACTGAATCAGTACAGGCTGATAAATTAGCCATTTAGAAACTCATAGTGAAGGACTGTGAACTAATGTGCACGTCATTGTGTGGTATTCATATGCAATGCTTAATGTTGTGTAACCAATTCTGTCATTTCCATTATGTAAATACATTTGCCTCAGCACTATATTTTATGTATTGTCTTTCTTGTCTCAATTACTTGGGCTATTAATATCCGAGGTTTATGGAAATGGTGTTTTGGCGTGGTGTGTTTGTAGTTTGATGACAAAGTGCAAACTGTTCATGAAATCTCATTATGATTTCAATTGGTGTCACAAACTTGAACATGCTTTGAGCATTCATCCACACTCTATAGCTCGGGATGCAATACGCAGACACCTCACTCTGAATATACTGTAAGAACAATACTAAAACTACATTTCATTGCCATGACTAAATAAATTTTCCCGACAAGGTGTACATCAAGAAATTTTACATTTTCAACACGAACCTCAGATGAGCACCAGTAGCCTACACTGCATAGTGACAACACTTAGAGGCACTGTAGGAAAAATGTCCCTATTTCAGACAAACTCACAATTCACCAGATATTTATTTAATCACTTTAGATGAAAATTACTACTCAGAAATCAAAGCACACGCTAGCAAATCCATACAGTCCCCTGTAACTGTCAGTGGGTGTGATAAGGGTGAGGGTCCAACCATGCTAACCTGTCAGGGAGAAAGAGACTGTGTAGTCCACTAACACCAGCTCCTATGTCTATAAAAAACACATTCTTTATTTTGCCACTGACTAAAGTGATGACTAACTCCTGCACACCATTCAATCATATTTACTGACACTTTATATTTGATTCCACAATTATTTCCCTGATGTTTATCATTTCTTGGTAAACAAGCCATCTGGTCAGTGTTGTGCATTATAATGTTATTTATCTGCTGTGTCTTGGATGTTTCCCTGACCCCTCTAACTGAGCAATGACTCATCTGTAACCTTCTGTCAGCATTTCCAAGTTCCTGACACACTGGCTTGTTTTTAAAGGCCTCCGTGTCATTTGACTCCTTATCACCATAACACAGTTATGATGAGAAGTGAATAGTTGAGTGTGAATACTCATTAAGACTAAAAGCCACTTTAAGACTGATGATTTGAATATTTCACATGTCTGATGGCTGACGTGTGTATGCTTCATGGCACTAGGGGATTAGTTCACGATTTAAAGACAACATGTGAAATATGTATATTAATGCACATATTTTGACAATAATTGGCTAAATGTGGTATAGCCTAACAGTAGTTCACAGTTAGAAATGTTTTGAACCACACTTCAGAAGTAAACGTAAACTAACACACAAGGGCGACACGCACCCCCAAAAAATCAAACGGGGCACAAAGTAATTGAGGATAGCCATCCGTAAATTGGAGAATTTAGAATTTTTCAAACAGGCTAACTACTCTAACTTGATTGATAAACTGAAATGGCTTCTTGGTAGCTAGCTGAGGAATGCTCAACTCTGTTCTCTTATATCGAGGTGGAGTTGAGTATTGATAAGTGGTCACACAATTTGCTTAGCAACAACATTGAGTCACCATCAGTCAATATCACCTCAAAAACAGAATTAAGCGTTCCTCAGCTACTTGGTAGCTAGTTATGAGGTTAGGCGATAGGGAACCTATCTGGGTTAGCTAAAGCCAACTTCATTAAATTGCTAAGTGGCTAGAAGTATTACAGAGAAGATAATATTATAATTGTAAAAATTATTATAATGTTAATGTTAATAATACACCTGTGCCCCCTATTGGCAAGATGTCTCTCCTAACACACATGATGCTACTACATTCCAAGGTGCTGGGTGATTGGCTGCATAATATTGCATAAGGCTAGGATGCATCATTTATGTTTGAATTAAATGTATAAAGATAAGAAAAATAAGTATACATGTTACTAAAATCTGTTTAAAAGGGTCACTCAAGTGAATTTAGGATATGTCACTGTCAAACGCGTATTACAATCTATGGTCTGGGCTACACAGCATAATTGGAGTCAGACCTCAAATGCATGTTTATTTAGTCATTCTTGTGCATATCCAAGCCAAATCCTACTCATGAGTGTAGAATGCATTAATTATTAATCAAAGGGCAATTGGACTACAGCGTGTGATGAATTTAAACGTGTTAAACACTTTGGATTAGGCTACTGTGTAGACTATAGGCCTAGCTATAGGCACAAGTTACACAAAGTGGATAAAATATTGCAAAATATTCCTACTGAAGTGTCTGTCATAATATGGGCTACATTATCTGGAGGTTCTTTTTCTTTTGGGGAGGTCATTAGGGTAATGTGCGAACTTAAAAACCAGTACATGGATGCGCTGATGTCACGCGCTCTTTGTTGAAGCATGGCAGAGAAAGCTCTCCAAACGTTTTCCTTGTGAAACGAATTCCAATACCTATATGCTACCATTCAAACGTAGTCCATGGCGTTTTAATGACTCAAAGCAAACAACATTGTTTGAATGAAGCTAAAACTTCAACTTGGATTGGTGACTATGCGTCATGATGGGACTGGTGATATGTTCTGCTTTGTGTGCACAAAAAAAGAAAATACTTCAATTATTACACATGTTTAGGCTAATATTTGAAATGTCCAGGGATAAAAAATAAAAAATTCTAGTACCTAAACCTCGTGCGCTACGCAGTATAAGGTTGTCATTGCTCTCCGCTACAGACTCCAAGGTGCGCGCGACCTCTGCGTTTGACACGTAAAAATAAAACATAAAAATACATATGAAAGTTTTTACCTTTTCTCTTTGACCTTCTTCTCCTTCTCCTTTTGAACTTGCATTTGACTTGACTGCTCGGAGTTCCCGAGGTTCGGGTGTTGCTTTCAAGAACTGATGCCATGTAGTGACAGTGGATAAACGCGCGAAATAACTTGTTCTGCTTCTTCTTAGCAGTTCGTCATATAAAACAGTCCTTGGTGACGGTGTGGATGATTTCAGACTTCTCTTTATTCCCTTGCCGAACTCTTCTTACCAGGGATTGCGTGCGTCTCGCTGCTAGAGCACTGTGAGTACAATTACTCCTGCAACTCCTGCAAACCTCTGTCTCGAGAGCGACGGTTGTATTTTCTGGACTGCGCGAGAGCTCACACTGGTGTGATGCCGCCTCCCCTCGCGCAGGTTGTATCTAAAGCGACGTCTAGTTTTCTGCACCTCTGCGAATTTTGCCAGCAGCCACTTTGAATCCAATCATGCAGGAAGCCTATCTATTTGCTACCGCAAATTCTAATTAGACCCAATCATGACTGTCTCCTTGCTGTGACATCACGAGTAGCTCTGCCACCATCCGCCTGCACAAGAGCACGCACCCATTCTTTCCTTCTTCCCTCACTGTCTTGCAAACTCAGCGCCCATTCGGGCTGAGTGATCTGGGTGATGCCTTTCTCGTCCCCCAGGACAAGACATGACACAGAGGTAAAGATCTGCCTGTGACAGACAGGGTTCTTCGTGGTTTGTTTTCACTGTGTGTCTCCTTACATTATTGTCTGTTTGTGTCCATATTGTGCCATGTAGGATTATTAGGATTCTGAGAGGATTATGATTATTATGTTTTTTCAAAAACCTCTCTTGCTCTCTCTCCCTTTAATTCTTTACCAAAGTGTAGGTTCTGTAACATCATTGGCCATATACCACCCCCCCCTCCTCCCCCTTGTTGCTATTATAAACTGGTTACTCAATGTAATTAGAGCAGTAACAATACATTTTTTGTCATACCCGTGGTATATGGTCTGATATACCACGTCCGTCAGTCAATGAGCATTCAGGGCTCGAACCACCCAGTTTATAAGAGACATTATATAATTGTATATATCATTAACATACAGCATTATCCAGTTCAAGACAGCAAAATATTCTTACATTTTTGTAACATACTTATATCATACATGGAGTGGGACAGGATAAGATACAATGACTGCATGTTATTCTGTGTAAACAATTATTACTATATATGAGGGCTTGACAGATTCATTTTGTTTTGTTTACTCACACACTTGGGACTGTATAGTCAGTGCATAGGCCAACGTAATGCCATTTCCTTTGTTTTCTGTGTTCTATTTAGGCCGAGAGGACAGAGCAGCAGACGTTATATGACTTTCCACTTCAGAGGTAAAAGTGTTCTGAGTTCTGACAGGTTATTGCCACTGAAAAGTTTGAAGAATATGACATTTTGGCATTTTGTGTTAAAGCACAGTGTTGAGTCTTTCAGAAAGCATTATGTGCTTTCTCTAGCTGGCGGACATTTTGATTCCCCTAGCCCTCAGTGCTCTGTGCTCTCTGCAAGGCCAGCTGTATGGTGAAGGTGCTGTGGTGCCAAAAACGGTCACTATCATACAAAAATCACACCATTTTAACTGCAAGCAAGAGCACAATAACTCAGACTATGTAAAAGAAAAATAGTAAAAATACTGTAGCACAACCAACTGTTTCACAATACTGTATTACAATATCCACTACATAATTACTTTTTACAAATATGTTTAACATGGGAATTAAGCTAACATAAAAAACAAAACAAATGTAACCTAAAATCAGAACCTAAAAAACCTTGTGAAAGTCAGTGATCCAAAACATAAAGCAAACCACCAATCACATTGCCTAATAATAATGCTGATGTTTTCCTGAGAGAAAAAAACACACACACTCAAAACATACATCAAGCAACATCATGAAGGTTTAACCTTCCTACTCCAATTTATTTCAGTTCTGACATAAAAAAAAAAAAAACCCTGCATTTTCAGAAACCTGACATGTTTGCTGATGTCAGTCGGAAGGAAAAGTCACTTTGAGATTCTTTTGTAATGGCGAGCAGGACTAGGGAGGCTGGAAACATTTCCTGGATGCCGGAGGGGGGGAGTGGTGCTGCGCTGCGTAGCGGAGCGTTCTCAGGTCTGTCCGATGGGACACAGCCTGCCCCGAGGACACCCACAAATATCCATGTAAATTGCAGTTTAAGAGAAATCAATGGAAGTGACAAGTTGCCAATGCCACTATCTGGGGACGTACTGAAGGTGTGTGGGGTTGAACCATTCACAGATAACACTGAGGAGGGGAAATTTACAGCGGTAAGGCTGAAGAGGCTATACACTGTTTAGGAAGTCTATGGAGCGCTATGGGGTCCTGTGGCTGATTCCAGGTCAGTTCTTACCCAGATCGAAAGGGTCGTTACACTAGAGCCATACTGCACATTTTCTGTGTTAGAACTGCATCATTGAAGGACCAAAATTCCTCCCATTTCACTTGTTTCCTGTATTAAAGGTTTCTCTCCATTTCCCAAGTAGCTTGTGATTGATGTTCATTTGTTGTGCTACTCCAAAACGTTATATACTTTCAGGGCTCTCCAGCTAGTCAGCCTGTAATAGAGTTCTCTATATTGACCTCTGTCCATGGTACCGACCTCTCTCCATGGTGCTGACCTCTCTCCATGGTGCTGACCTCTCTCCATGGTGCTGAACTCTATAAGGCACACCCAAACAGAAAAGGAACATTCTAGATGTGAAACAACAGAAAACATTTTTCAACCCCATGCTTACTCGACCCATGTCTTACTCTAAATACAGGGAGGAAAATAAAACCTTTTTTTAATGTAGCTGTTGTATTGTGCACAAAGCTATATAAGTCATAAACACATGCTATGTGTAGTAACCACATTCATACATATGAACAGCATGATCTTGTTCCAGTATGTAAGTATTGGTATTACTAGTATTCTTATTATCCCTCATGAGTACTACTATAATTTAATATGTCAATTTAAATTGGGCATCAAATTTGATGTGATTCATTAGCAATCATTATGTATGTAATATTGTCATTTGATCTTATTCAGCACACCCTTAGGCTAAGCTGTTAATTGTATAATACAGTGTCTCAATATGGACAGTCAGGAATAGAGGGAGCTAGTTGCCTCCCATGGAGATGGAGTAGTCTTATGTCTCCATAGCAATAGATGAATTCATCATATCACACCACGCCACATGTGCCACGCATCAAATTAACACCACTCCTCTTCAAACAGGTTTCTGCTTGAAACTGATAACAAGCAAGTGCCATAATTAAGCACCTTTTTACCTCTAACATCATCACCTCAATACACTTATGATCATGTCAGCATCACTGTCATCTGACTCCATAAGGAAGGCTACATTTACACAGGCAGCTCAATTCTGCTCTTTTGCCAACAATTCAGCAAAATATTAGAATATATCAGCTGCCTGTATAACCCCAGCCTTCAAAACTTACTTCCTTACTCTCCAAGGTTATAATTTCCCTGGATGCGTCAGAAATGGGAATCAGAAGTAATGCACTATATATGGAATAGGGTGCCATTTCAGACATAGACCCTTGCTGTTTTCCTCCTGTGTTATGAAGCTCTACTCCACCCACAGGTCAGAGCTGTGGAGTTGGAGGACAGGGCTGGGTCTGGAGTCTGGAGCCCGGTTCCTTCTTCTCTGTTCTATGTGGATATTGTCTGCGTCCCAAATGGAACCCTTTAACTATATAGTGCACTACTTTTGAACAAGGCCAATTGGACTCTGTTCAAAGGTAGTGTACTAAATAGGGGATAGGGAACCATTTGGGAGACATATATTGACTTTAAGCTTTGTGGGAGGGATTAGGTTCTGCTGTGGCCTTATCTGGCGCTCAGACTCCTCACACGGGGCTCCTAGGGAGCTTCAGATCTGCCTTCATCTCCCCTCCACAGACATTTCACTCCTACCGCTGCTCCCTAATCCAGAAGACTGCCTCCTCCTTTCCCTCCTTTCTCTTTCCTCTCCTTTCCTTCCTCTCTCTTTCCTCTCCTTTACCTCCTCCTCTCCCTCCACTACTCCACTACTCCTCCTCTCCCTCCTTCTTCCACTGCCTTCTCATCCTCCTCTTCCTCCTCTCCCTCTTCTCTTTTCCCACCCTCCTCACCCTCCACTCCTCCTCCTCCTCTCACTCCTCTTCCTCCTCTCCCTTCCCCCTCCTCTCCCCCTCCTCTCCTTTCCCCCTCCTCTCTCTCCCCTCATTTCCCCCCTCCCTCCTCTCATTTCCTCCTTCTCCTTCTCCACTACTCCTCTCCTCCCTCCTGTCCTTCCTCTACACATTGTATATATTCTAATTGTGACAAGAGGTTGGGAATGTGTAGTTGTGTACCTACACTCTGGTTAGCCACAGGGTTTACAGTGCATTCGCAAAGTATTTGCGACCTCTTGACCCTTTTCCACATTTTGTTACTTTACAGCCTTATTCTAAAATGTATTGAATATTTTTTTCCCCCCCATCAATCTACCAAAAAATACCCCACAATGACAAAGCAAAAATGTTTTTTTAGACAACAACAAAATAAATATATATATATGATATATTACATTTACATAAGTATTCAGACCCTTTACTCAGTACTTTGTTGAAGCACATTTGGCAGTGATTACAGCTTCGAGTCGTCTTGGGTATGACGCTACAAGCTTGGCACACCTGTATTTGGGGAGTTTCTCCCATTCTTTTCTGTATATCAGGGATCAAGGTAAGACTCAGATGCAGACTATCGAAGTAACACTGTTTATTGTAGCAACAGGGGCAGGCAAAGACATGTCAAGGGGTCGAAAATCCAGAGAAGGCAACTGTACAGGATGGCAGGCAGACTCAGGTCAGGGACAGGCAGGGTTCAGTAATCCAGAGGTGGAGCAAAGGTACATGATGGCAGGCAAGCTCAGGGTCAGGCAGAGAGGTCAGGTGGGCAGGTAGAGGGTCAGGACAGGCAAAGGTCAAAACCGGGAGGACTAGCAAAGAGGCTGGGAAACGATTGGAGCGCACAGGAAAAACGCAGGTAAGCTTGAACGAACAAGACGACTGGCAACAAACAGACAGAGAAGGCAGGTATGAATACACAGGGAATAATTGGGAAGATGGGCGACACCTGGAGGGGGTGGAGACAAGCACAAGGACAGGTGAAACAGATCAGGGTGTGGCACTGCAGTTCCTCAAGCTCTGTCAGATTAGATGGGGAATGTTCGATCGGGTTTGAGTCCCTGCTCTGCTCTGGCCACTCAAGGACATTCAGAGACTTGTCCAGAAGCCACTCCTGCATTGTCTTGGCTGTGTGCTTACGGTCGTTGTCCTTTTGGAAGGTGAACCTTTGCCCCAGTCGGAGGTCCTGAGCGCTCTGGAGCAGGTTTTCATCAAGGATCTCTCTGTACTTTGCTCCGTTCATATTTCCCTCGATCCTGACTAGTCTCCCAGTCCCTGCTGTTGAAAAACATCCCCACAGCATGATGCTGTCACCACCATGCTTCACCATAGGGATGGTGCCAGGTTTCCTCCAGAAATGACGCTTGGCATTCAGGCCAAAGAGTTCAATCTTGGTTTCATCAGACTAAAGAATCTTGCTTCTCATGGTCTAAGTCCTTTTGGTGACTTTTGACACATTCCAAGCGGGCTGTCATGTGCCTTTTACTGAGGAGTGGCTTCCGTTTTGCCACTCTACCATAAAGGCCTGATTGGTGGAGTGCTGCAGGGATGGTTGTTCTTCTGGAAGGTTCTCCCATCTCCACGGAGGAACTCTGGAACTCTGTCAAAGTGACCATCGTGGTCTTGGTCACCTCCCTGACCAAAGCCCTTCTCCCCCGATTGCTCAGTTTGTCCGGGCAGTTTGGCCGGGCATTTTTGTCCAGGCCAAAAATGTTGGTACCCTTCCCTGGGTCTATGCCTCGACACAATCCTGTCTTGGATCTCCACAGACAATTCCTTCGACCTCATTCTGTAACGTCTGCTTCCAACTCACACTCTCAAACACGTAGATCCCCTGAACACAGCTCACTTTCCAGACCACTTTCCAGCTCACACTCTCAAACACATACGAGATCCCCTTACGCAGCTCACTCTTCAGATCCCAATCACCTGAATTCTGATTACCTGTTCACACACCTGTATGTCATTATCACACACTATTTAGTTCAGTTCTTTCCACCACATCATTGTGAGGTATTGTTTGTTTTGTGACACGTCTATTCAGAGTTCTGTTTTTCCTGCAATTTAATCCCGTGTATGATAGTTTTTGCCTGCCTCACTAATGACACCTTTTTCCTATTCTCTGCCTGTACTTTAGCCTATCGGATTTTCTGTTATCAACCTATTGCCTGATCTCCCGGATGATGTTACAAGCCTTTCCCTGCCTGTACTGTTGCATTTTTGGACCCCCTGTGTATGACCTTCTGCCTGCCCCTGGACCCAGCTACCTGCCTCCTCCTGTGGTCCTTTACCAATAAACACCTGCTGCGTCCTGCGCTTGAAACCAGCTCTCTGTCTCCCATTGTGTTCATTACACATGGCTTGGTTTTTGCTCTGACATGCACTGTCAACTGTGGGACCTTATATAGACAAGTGTGTGCCTTTCCAAACCATGTTAATATCAATTGATTTACCACATCTGGACTCCAATCCAGTTGTAGAAACATCTCAAGGATGATCAATGGAAACAGGATGCACCTGAGCTCAATTTCGAGCCTCATAGCAAAGGGTCTGAATACTTGGGTAATATGTTTTTTATGTGTAATAAATTTGCAAACAGAACCTCAAGGGTCTCTTCCTGGACAAATAAAGCTAAAAATAATAATAATCATCTGTACAATCTAGGAAGTGCAGTTCACCTGCTTTTGAAGTATGATATCTCTTCTGAATGACTTCATTCTTTTCACAACACCATTCCTCATTTCTCACATTATAGGTCTTTGAAACGAGTTAAAGGCATTAGTGAAAGCACTTGAATAGCCCCTTTTGGCTCCACCATTCATGGTGGATATGGTTGTACTGTCATAAATAAGAGTGGGAGAAAAAACAATTAACTCTTATATGTCAGCAAGGTTTAAGGGCATTGCAGAATCTTTTTGGTTATGTATACAGCGGATTGAGGAAGTGGGAGTGGATCCAGAATGACTTATTGTAGTGTTTGCACTGATGTTTACACTAGAAATGACATGCGGTGAATGTAATGTGATACATGTAACTGCTTCACGTTGTTGCTTCTTCACTGGAGGAAACAGAAAAGCTGATTTGGACTCCCCACAATGTAAGTAATATTTCCTATTCCTAAATAGCATTGCAAATTTGTTTTGAATTGTACAACATTTCCCTGAACAAGACATCTGGGATTCCTCCAACCAGGATTTCTGGAAAACCAGGGAATTTTGTAAGGCGTCTAGGTGTAGCAGGTAAGGCAGAGTCAGGCGCAGGACACAGAGATGAGTAATACACATAACTTTACTCAAAACGACAAATATTCCAAGGGAAAAAATAATCAAGCTCACAAATACAGACTAACTTACAATGAACAAACACGCACAAAACAATGGGGGAATCAGGGGGTAAAATAAGGAACATGTAATTATGGGAATGGAAACCAGGTGTGCACAATGAAGACAAGTCAAATGAAAAATGAAAAGTGGATCGGTGGCGGCTAGAAAACCAGTGACGTCGGAAGCCGAACAAGGAGAGGGACCAACTTCGGCGGAAGTTGTGACAAATTTTAGGAAAAGTTACTGCATTTCTGCAACCCTACTCCTGAATATGCAAACCCTGCAGAATCTGTGACTTTCAGTATAGTACAAAAAAGTAATTATTTTATAATGTAACACTGGTTTTGGTACGTACACTACAATAACTATGATAGGATCAGAAGGCTTTTTAATTGATGATTCAAGGTTGATTGTCAGGAAAATGTTATTAACATATTCATTTTCAAAAATCCTATAATATTCTGGTGTTCTACGTAGTCCTCGAATATTAACTGGTTTATTTAAATCAAACAGGCAGCCTGAATAGGAACTAACATTATTGCCCTTAATGTCACGTAACATTATCTACACCGTAGTTCCACACAATGGCTCCATTGTGTCATTTACTGAGTGGGGCTTATCAGGGAAAGACAGGGAAGGAGAAAATGGTAAAAAGAGGAGAAAATATAAATGAGGTCTCTATTTACCTACTGAAGGAGGGATTCCTATGGAGTCTGCAACTTCAGGGCACTGAGTAACTTACCTATCCTTAACTAACTACTTGTGCTACGTTTCCAGGCTTTTGCCCTTTTGTTGGTGTTTGGTAGGCGTGTTACAGGCAGATATAGAACTAAATCTGTTGTTACAGTGAGAGGGAGGTGAGTAGAGTAGAGCAGGTCTTGGATTAAGGCTGTTTGTTGTGCCAGTACTGATCAGCTCCTTGGCTGCAGGTGAACTATACAGCTGCATTTGGATTACATTGCTCAACTCGACTACTCATTCATGTCAGGTACAGTGTGAGAGAGTCGAGAGCACTCACCATGACTGGGTTTCAGAACAGATGATTCACACACTCCGGTGGAACATTGGACGAAGGAAGGGGAGAAGCTGTAAGAAGTGAATGGTATAGAGTCTCCTTGATTGGTCTTTGTGTGGTTGGAAGCCAGTTGAGCTAGTAACTATAACATGAATAACTTCTCCGCAAACTGGGAACATTCCTAGGACATTAGCTTAGATTAGATTCCCATTAAGTTCTCGTTAGAGTTTTATCTAACATCAGGATGATAATATCATTAAAAACATTCAGAAAATGTTCAGAGAATCTTTTTTATAAAATCTATTTATCAACAATGTTTTAGATGAAATATCCTTGGAATGTTCTCCGAACATTGGTGCGGCTGGCTTCCGGGTTGGAGGGCGCTGTGATAAGAAGCAGTGTGGCTTGGTTGGGTTGACTTTCAACCTTCGTCTCTCCCGAGCCCGTATGAGACAAGATAGCAAGTAGCTACTAAAAACAATTGGATACCATGAAATTGGGGAGAAAAAGGGCTAAAAATTAAAAAAATTGGCACAACTTCTGTAACAGGATTAAGAAATCACAGCCCCCCCCCCTCCCCCCCACACACATTTTCCGACACACCATCATTTTCTGTAAACAAATGCGTGCACCAAGATGCAATTTGATGCGTGGTAAATTTACTGTTGAAGGATAAGCCCCTTTATAATAAAGCAATTATTGCAACATAGGCTACAGATGAGCTTAGGTGTTTTTAGGACATCCACACATGGGGAACATTTGCTTTTTCTTTTTCTTTTTAAAACACTTTTCATGCAATTTTACATAATTTACATAAAATAAGACATTAGCTGAATCTTTTTTAATACCACATGAATGACTGAAATCAGTGGCTACTCTGACACTGACAAACTGAGATCAATCTGGTCGTGAATTCAAAACAAGCAATAGCCCGGGCCAATGAAGCGACACACATAATGTACAATATTGTATATACAGTACCAGTCAAATGTTTGGACACACCTACTCATAGGCTATTGCCAAGACTAGTGCATTGGCCAGTTGTTGGGGTGCGTAAGGGGTAGTTGTAAGGGGTGCGTACTGGCGGCAGAGGAGTCAGGCGCAGGAGAGCAAAAACTGTGTTACAACGGTGCAGGTTAATAATAAAAATCACCGTAAACAGAACAATCAATACAATGGGTACAAAAACCCGTCGCACACCAGAAATAACGTGCACAAGCACATACATTAAACAATTCCTGACAATGATGGAATTGAAACCAGGTGTGTGGGAAGACAAGACAAAACAAATGGAAAATGAAGACCGGCGACACCGACCACCGAACGCCGCCCAAACAAGGAGCGGAACCAACTTCGGCGGAAGTCGTGACAGTAGTAGCCTATGGCTTCATCTTCATCATTAGGTGAGTCAGTGTGTGTCACTGGAAACGTTATTTACTGTAGTTGCCTACTGTAACCTATACTATACATACAGTACCAGTCAAAGTTTGGACACACCTACTCATTCCAGAGTTGTTGTTTTTGTTACATTGTAGAATAATAGTTAAGACATCAAAACCATGAAGTAACACATTTGGAGTCATGTAGTAACCAAAAAAGTGTTAAACAAATAAAAATATATTTGAGATTTGAGATTCTTCAAAGTAGCCACCCTTTGCCTTGATAACAGCTTTGCACACTCTTGGCAGTCTCTCAACCAGCTTCACATGGAATTCTATTGAAGGAGTTCCCACATATGCTGAGCACTTATCGGATGCTTTTCCTTCAATCTGTGGTCCAACTCATCCCAAGCCATCTCAATTGGGTTGAGGTCGGGTGATTGTGGAGGCCAGGTTATCTGATGTAGCACTCCTTCACACTCCTTCTTGGTCAAATAGCCCTTATACAGCCTGGAGGTGTGTTGGGTCATTGTCCTGTTGAAAAACAAATGATAGTCCCACTAAGGGCAAACCAGATGGGATGGCGTATCGCTGCAGAATGCTGTGGTAGCCATGCTGGTTAAGTGTGCCTTGAATTCTAAATAAATCACAGTGTCACCAACAAACCACCAACACACCATCACACCACCTCCTCCATGCTTCACGGTAGGAACCACACATGCGGAGGTCATCCATTCACCTGCTCTGCATTTCACAAAGACACGGCGGGTGGAACCAAAAATCGAACATTTGGACTCTTAGTAACATAATATGGAGAACGAACGCATCTTTAAGATCCGAAATGTATTAAATACATAAACAAAAAAAGACCTTTACCATTACAAATGTAGCCGTAGAGTGCAGAGAAAAGCATGACCCCCAACATAATTTGGGATGCTTTTAAGGTGTACATTAGGGGAATGATAATCTCATACTAGGCAAAAGTTAAATCTGAGTTAGAAATTCAAATTAAAGACAAATAAACCACTATCTTAGAAACAAAGCCCATAAAAATCTTTACAATGTAAAGGTAAATAAGAAAATAAAATGTCTGAACTTTACACGGAATATGATCTTTTATTTTTGAAGAGAGCCAACAACTACAGGTTGAACTCAAATAAAGCATAGTATTTAATGGCAATTAAATCTGGCAAACACCTCACAGCCCTCACAAAATGAATACACGCCAAACCGGTTATAGTTTTAAAATATAGGGATAAAAATGCTTTAATTAAAAACAACGACCCTGTTAATAACACTTTATAAGTTAGAACAGTTGGACTGATCCTCCAGCCTTCTTAGACACAGCAACCTTGAAGCAACAGCAGGTAAAAAGAATCGCCCCAGAATAAGTATTAGACGCTGTTAAAACATTTGTGTTGAGGACAGCACCGGGGATGTACGGCTTTCCCATATCATTTCATTTGATATTCTGGGACAAAGTAGCACTCCAATTTACTCAAATTACAACACACATGTCACTTAATTCAGTTCCATGTGTCAAACAGTTATTTTAGTTCAAACCAGGAAGATCTGATGAGTCCCCTGCAGATTACAGACCTATACATTTTATAAATTGCAACGATAAAATAATAACAAAACTCATAAGCAACAGAATGGCAAAAGTATTACCAGACTTAATACATATTAATCAAACAAGGTTTATTCAGAAATAGACACAAAGGAATACAAAAACATGTTTTCGTAAAATAAAATACGCTAATACACAAGATGTAGATACATCAATAATGTCTGTTGATGCTGATAAGGCTTTCAACCATCTTGAATGGCCTTTTTTTTTTACCCTTTTTTCTCCCCAAATGGTAGTTACAGTCTTGTCCCATCGCTGTAACTCCCGTACGGACTCGGGAGAGACAAAGGTCAAGAGCCGTGCGTCCTCCGAAACACAACCCCACCAAGCTGCACTGGTTCTTGACACAATGCACGCTTAACTCGGAAGCTAGCCACACCAATGTGTCGGAGGTAACACTGTACACCTGGTGATGGTGCGTGCGCCATAGAGCGCGATGGGACAAGGACATCCCGGCCAGCCAAACCCTCCCCTAACCCAGACGATACCTCATGGGTCTCCCGGTCGCAACCGGCTCTGACACAGGATCTGTAGTAACGTAGCTAGCACTGCAATGCCATTGCGTTAGACCGCTGCGCCTCTCGGGAGTCCCTTTGAATGGCCTTTTCTATTACACACTTTGGAAGCGTTCAACTTTCCAGCTGAAATTATGCATTTAATAAAAAAGGTTCTATAAATATCCTAATGCAAAAATATACACTGAGTATATCAAACATTCCTAATATTGAGTTGCACCCCCTTTTGCAATCAGAAAAGCCTCAATTTGTCGGGCATGGACTACGCTATAGCATTCCACAGTGATGCTGGCCCATGTTGACTCCAATGCTTCCCACAATTGTGTCAAGTTGGCTGGATGTCCTTTTCTTGATTTTTGACACATTCAAACCAGTGCACCTGGCACCTAAAACCATACCCCATTCAAAGGCACTCAAATCTTTTGTCCTGCCAATTCACCCTCTGAATGGCACACATACACAATCCATGTCTCAATTTTCTCAAGGCTTAAAAATCCTTATTTAAACTGTCTCCTCCCCTTCATCTACATTTATTGAAGTGGATTTAACAGGTGGCATCAATAAGGGATCATAGCTTTAACCTGGATTCACCTGGTCAGTCTATGTCATGGAAAGAGCAGGTGTTCCTAATATTTTGTACACTGTGTATAGCCATGGCAATATGGTCAATCAGGAATTCCGTGCTTCCTTTTTAGCATTATTAGACATAACAAACCCAGGGAAATACTGGCAACTGGGTTATTCAACATCACTTCACTCATCCTCTTTATACTGTACGCTGCATACTCCTGGGTCCATATTTACAAGGTATCCAAGACCATGAGTGCTAATCTAGGATCAGTTGCTTTTCAGATCATGAAAAATAAGCGAGGGGAGACTATATCAAGCACCTCAAAGTAGGAATTACAAGTTGAACAGTGCATTTTTACACAATGTTTTAATTTATACAGTTAGTCTAAATTCCGCATTCCGACAGAATTTATAAATCTGGACGAAATTAAAGAGATCCTTTGTTTTAGTAGAATATATCTGAGCCTCAATTTCATATATATTTTTTTAAGTTACATGGTTTATTATTATTTTTGTATCCATTTATTAAGCAATGAGTAATGCAAGTCTTGGCGACATAGACTCTGCTCCTTCAGGGTAGCTTACTGTCCAAGCAAAGCCTCAAAATAAAATAGCCTACAGGCAGTGAGCGTGGTAAACTAGTCCAATCCCCCCCGGCAGGAACACAGAATCTTACAGGTGGAGCCTGGGGTGGTGGTGGGAGCATGAATCCAGCTCATAGTAACAGTAGAAGAAGCGGCAGCAGGATGAGTGTGCAGACCCGGTCATCTTAAATAGGCCGCCAAATAAGGTTCTAATTGATGCCTTCTCGGCTGATGCTTCAGCCTGTCTTAACTGGCTTTGCTTAATTTAAAGAATATGCGGGATTGAACCTGTAATTCAGAACTGCAGCCAGATAATTAACCCACCAGGGGACATCTGTGGCCTCGTGGTTTTTTGTTGTTGCAGTCAAATACATTATGGCCAATCAGGACATAGATCACAATTTCTGATTTGTTAAAATGTCCCCCATCCTCTTCATATGCTGTGTACTTGTAACACTGTATGTTATGATTTCCTTTCTTCATCAACTGTTGAAAGTCTTATGAAATGTGACTTTAGTTGGATAGAGCTTCCTTTAAATGACGTGTACACTAGTGTACTCATATGATACAGATTCAGAAAAGAAACATTGTAGAATCATTCGCACAACTGGAGAGTTTTTGTGTTTTGAGAATACATATTTTGAGATGTCCCCACAATATTCCCACCAGACTGTTCCCTGATGAAACATTCTGGGAACCTCTAAAGAACAGATGCAATGTGTTCTAGGAACGTTCTTGCAACATCAGGCAAATGTTTAAAGCAAACATTCTATAATCATCCCCCACGCCGGACAGTTTTTGTGTTATCAGAACAATTTTGGTTTGCTGGTTACATCATGAAAATACAATTTAATCCATTTGAGTTTATCACTTCCTGTGAGTACGTTTTTAAATTAGCATTTGCAGGGTTAACTGTTCCAACCACCATTCCATTGACCTGACACCATGATGCTATTTGGGGCATATGCTGTCTCCTTGCCCTGTTACTGAGGTCTTTGTGATTTACACGGTCAAACATTATTAACTGTAGTGGTTTTAACCTGACAACAAACACAGGACAAGGACGGGAGTGAAGGTCAAAACGGCTTCACACAAACAGGGCTTGAGTCTGCTACTCAAATACAGTGTACCAAACAGATTGGACAAAAAATATATAGAAATATACACATCACAGGTTTGGCTTTAATTTAAAAAGAAAAACAGGAACAAAACGTGCTTTTATGTGCTACTCATTAATACAACATAGTTAAATGTGAATAGGTAACTGACATGATGTATGATGTGTCTTGCTTTACATATTCCTGTGAATGAGTTCAATTGAATAATCAAATACTTTCTCAAACACTTTGTTAAGAAAAGTAGTCATCATGTACAAGGTCCCGTGTAGCTCAGTTGGTAGAGCATGGTGCTTGCAATGCCAGGGTTGGGGCTGTGATTTCAACGGGGGACCAGTATCAAAATGTATGCACTCACTACTGTAAATCGCCCTGGATTAGAGCGTCAGCTAAATGTAATACGGACGGTTGTTGTTGAATAGCAATATATTCAAATGTATCCCATGTACAGTATGTTTCACACTGGTTCAAAATGACCCCCTGACCTTACATTTCTCACCCCCTACTTGGGTGAAATGAGTAAACAGAGGCTAGCTCATCATTCCCCACAGATCCTCAAAGGCCTTGAAGTTCCTCTATATCACATTTTGAAGACTGAGATTAATTGCCTCTTTTACGTCCTGACAGTAATCCTTGAAAATTCTTCTTCTTCTTCTCCCTATAGCTCTGAGCACAGCCACGACAAGACAGCTAGCACCTCAGCCTGCCTCCTGCCTCCCTCCCCACCACTACAACAGCAACTCAGCTGCCTGTATCCCTGCCCCCCTCTCCCTCCCTAGCTTTGACTGGAGACGACTAAAGTGCTTCCCAAATGGAACCCTATTGCCTATGTAGTGCACTACTTTTGGCCAGAGCCATAGGGTCCTCATTAAAAGTAGTTCACTATAAAGGGAATAGGATGCCATTTGGGACATAACCAGAGACAGGCTATCATCAAGCTAAGCCAGAATATATCACTAATATTCTTCATGACACCCTTCCTTCTACTTCTAAACAACTGGTTCCTATTTTAATTATGTAACTTCCTGGGTCTGTATTTGCAAAGTGTCTCAAGAGTAGGTGTGCTGATCTAGGATCAGTTTTGTTAAGACTGATCCTGATCCACTCCTACTATGGCGCTTTGTGAATACAGGCATAAATAAACAAGACATGAAAAATACACATCTGTTTCAGATTCAGATTGGTCTCCATGGGATTTTACGATATTAAAAGTTGAAAAGAATATTGCATTGCTTTAATTAATGAGTTTTTTTAAATCCATGCTTTGTGATCATCATAACATATGGTCCTTTTGTTTCGTAAATCCTCGAGAATCCAGGCAGACGTAGGATTTAAACACTTGCTACAGATGCAGAGTGATCACGATGAGGTTGGTGGGAATTGGACATGTTTTGCATGGACCCTGCTATACAACATATGCTGCCCACGGCCTTATCAGAGGTCGTCCAGAACTTCTGACTGCCATTTTATTATTATTACACCAACAGATGGTTGTTGGGTATTTCATTTGTCACTAAAGTATCCCCCTCTCTCAAATCTCTCTGTTATGAACTTTCATAAATTGCATAACACGTGATGAATAAACTAGACATCATCATCATCATCATCATCATCATCACGCCATATTGAGGTTAACGTTTCCAGGTTGCTAGTATGAACAACCAAAACATATTGATGTAATGTCATGGGTGTCCAGATGACTAAAGAATAGAGGTCAAATACTGTATGGGTTACAGTTTGAGCGATTTCTCATACAGGTACTGTATAAGTTGTTGTGTGATGTCTCCTACTGCAGCCCCCAAAGGAAGCTTTGATTACCCTACCAACCTTGACTGCATTCACTGTAGCATAGGGCTACGTAAGTCTGGCTTGTAAATGAGCAGTTCCTACATTGAGCACATGACACATTCAGGCAGGGTTTTGCTGTTTGCTCTGAATACGTCGGACTGAAAGCCTGATTTTCTAAGCTTACACCTCAGCATGTGTTTTTCACCACATTGACAGTGATTACCATATCACACTGACCTGGACCTTCTCTGTTACCCTGTTTCATTAGAATGGGATGTAATCAATCTATAATCCAGTGATCATCAACTAGATTGAGCCGCGGGCCGATTCTTTCTGGAGCGGATGGTCGGGGGGCCGAACATAATTACAAATAACTAGTAGACTGCAAATTGACCGCAAGAAGCCCAAACAGATATAAAGTTTGACTCAAACATAATAATTTCAAACCTTGCTCACATTTGTATATGATCACGTCTCTCTATTATGCGTGGGAATACTTGGGAACAGATTTATTAAATTAAAATTACTTGGAGTTGATTTCCTGGTGTTTTTACATTATTTTATGCCCAACAATAACAATTACACACAAAAAAAAATGGTTTATTGGGGGGTTTTTGCTCTGAAAACTTTGGGCAAATAAAATTTGGCCCGCGGGTTGCCTGCTGTAATCCAACCAAAGGTTGTGTTCTTAGTGACGGAGAGAGAGAGAGAGAGAGAGGGAGAGAGAGAGAGAGAGAGGTCCCTCTGGAGTTCTGATGAGGCCAGGGGATGAGAGGTCCCAGGGGACCGAGACACCACGGTAACATGGAGCTCCACATTAACCCACACCACACAGACAGTGCTCTCCGCAAAAGATAAACAGATGCTATGTAATATAATATCTAACTAAAATATAAATTGTTCTGAGACTAGTTGGTGTTGCCTACAGTGTTATGGTGAGTGTATATGTGGCATATACAGTTGAAGTCAGATACCTTTACATACACCTTAGCCAAATACATTTAAACTCAGTTTTTCACGATTCCTGACATTATTCCTAGTAAAAATTCCCTGTCTAAGATCACCACTTAATTTGTATGTGAAATGTCAGAATAATAGTAGAGAGAACAATTTATTTCAGCATTTGTTTCTTTCACCACATTCCCAGTGGGTCAGAAGTTAACTTACACTCAATTAGTATTTGGTAGCATTGCCTTTCAATTGTTTAACTTGGTTCAAATGTTTCGGGTAGCCTTCCACAAGCTTCCCACAATAAGTTGGGTGAATTTTGGCCCATTTCTCCTGACAATGCTGGTGTAACTGAGTCAGTTCTTTTTCAGTTCTGCCCACAAATTTTCTAAAGGATTGAGGTCAGGGCTTTGTGATGGCCACTCCAATACCTTGACTTTGTTGTTTTTAAGCCATTTTTCCACAACTTTGGACTTTGCTTGTGGTCATTGTCAATTTGGAAGACCCATTTGGGACCAATCTTTAACTTCCTGACTGATGTCTTGAGATGTTGCTGCAATATATCCACATAATTTTCCTACCTCATGATGCCATCTATTTTGTGAAGTGTACCCGTCTCTCCTGCAGCAAAGCACCCCCACAACATGATGCTGCCACCCCCGTGCTTCACAGTTGGGATGGTGTTCTTCGGCTTGCAAGACGCCCCCCTTTTCCTCCAAATATAACGGTGGTCTTTATGGCCAAACAGTTCTATTTTTGTTTCATCAGACTAGAGGACTTTTCTCCAAAAAGTATAATCTTTGTCCCCATGTGCAGTTGCAAACCGTAGTCTAGCTTTTTATGGCGGTTTTGGAGCAGTGGCTTCTTCCTTGCTGAGCGGCCTTTCAGGTTATGTTGATATAGGACTCGTTTTATTGTGGATATAGATACTTTTGTACCTGTTTCCTCCAGCATCTTCACAAGGTCCTTTGCTGTTGTTCTGAGATTGATTTGCACTTTTCGCACCAAAGTACGTTCATCTCTAGGAGACAGAATGCGTCTCCTTCCTGACCGGTATGACGGCTGCGTGGTCCCATGGTGTTTATACTTGCGTACTATTGTTTGTACAGAGGAACGTGGTACCTTCAGGCATTTGGAAATTGCTTCCAAGGATGAACTAGACTTGTGGAGGTCTACAATTGTTTTCTGAGGTCTTGGCTGATTTCTTTTAATTTTCCCATGATGTCAATCAAAGAGGCACTGAGTTTGAAGGTAGGCCTTGAAATACATCCACAGGTACGCCTCCAATTCGCTCAAATTTTCTGGAATTTTCCAAGCTGTTTAAAGGCAGTCAACTAACTTAGTGTATGTAAACTTCTGACCCACTGGAATTGTGATACAGTAAATTATAAATGAAATAATCTGTCTGTTAACAATTGTTGGAGGAACTTGTGGAGTGGTTTAAAAACTAGTTTTAATGACTCCAATCTCAGTGTATGTTAACTTCCAACTTCAACTGTTTGTTATTGTCATGTTCTCCTTTTGCTGATGGTCCTCACGCCGAACAATATAGAAGACCCTCTATCTAGCATTCATGAGTCTGGGAACATCCCACTGAGCACACACTGGTTGAATCAACATCGATTCCATGTAATTTCAATGAAATGATGTGGAACCAACGTGGAATAGACGTTGAATTGACATCTATGCCCAGTGGGTTGATATAAGTGAGGAGAGAAGGAATCATATTTTAGACAACTCTGTGGTGGAATACCCTAGCAGCTAAATAAATAATGCATTAGAAAGAATGATATAGTAACCAGCAACTGTGAATGAACTGAATATAAAATATTTCACTGTATTCCTCCTACGGTCATTTTCTTGAGAGAGACTTCATGGAAATAGAATTTTATTGGATGAAATTTGACATGCGTTTGTGCCTGAGTATCCCTGGCAACGGCAAATAAAATCCCTCTTCCACAGAACTTGAGACAGAGAAGAAGTTCTTTGATTATAAGCACAAAGAAGATGAATACACAATTTAAATATGCAAACACAGTCCGCGTCCATATATACAATGCTTTCAGCTTTAACTTTTGGTATCTTTTAACTTTTAAACCATGAAATAATATTGCAGCTTGTGTTATAGGGTGTGACAAACAGCCATAATAACACTACTGTGAACATTAAAAGTGATGGAAATATTTGCATAATGGACATAAATGATGTGCAAAGAGGGACACTGAGAAACCTTCTATGACAATCACCCTCAAGTATTCATACTGTAGATCTATTTACTGTTAAAATTGATCTGAAATAATGAGTAGGTGACATGGAAAAAAACAGAATTTCTCCCTATGAACAGCAGATGGTAGCAGTAAACATTTGACATATGTTTCCCAGCGTTTGGAGTGCATCGTCTCTATTGAAGCTATGATAAAATGCTACTATACATGCATAAAGACTGTACTGTTCAGAAGAGCTTTCAAGGAGCTCTGCTAATTCTAATCGTATGCCCTCTGGATCTGATGACACCTAGCTCTGGTAACTGTCTCTGTTCTATGTTCTGTGTTTTTGGATTGCTTAAATTATTATTGCTATTTTTATTATTATTATTATTAGCGTCTTGGGAGTGAGAAAAGCACTTTTCAAATTAAATGAATTATTATTGTTACTATAACCCCTACCAAGTGAACACTGCAATGTCACTTACCCTATTACATTTTGTATCAGAACTGGACAGTATTCCTTATGAAGATACATATGTTAATAAAAAATAAGATGAAAGATGAAAAAAACTGTAGGTTTGCTCTGCATGCTGATATCTTGTGCTATTCTGGGGTTGAGAGGTTTGAGATTATATGTAAAAGTATTATTTGTGTATTGGTTTATATTAATCATAATTTCCCATTTGATCAATCTGTGAATTGTAGCCAAACTTTATTTAGTCTCACAGGGATTATTGTGTCAAAGGCAGGTCCCGGATCCCAGCGCGTTTACTTGTCTAGTTCTCTGAGTCAAATCAGACATGTTGGACTAAATGCAGTTTAATAAAAGGCAGGAAGACAGTGGATAAATCCCTCAAGTTAAGCTCATTGAATCGTCTCTGAAGTTTACTCTTTCATCCTGCAGGGAATCACAGTTGGTTTCAGCGTTTGAAGTTACAGCTTTTCCTCAGTAAACCGAACATGAAGGTTGGACCTCAAGACAAGATCTCGACAGGTAAAGCTAAAATAATATGTTTCTTTTTTACTGCAACAGATGTTGAGTATAACTATATAGGGTACGGAAGAAATATATGTCCTGATCATTTTATGTGAAACAATATATAAAGTTGGACTTTTGTGTGTGTCTATCAGATTACAGATGAAGTATATGGCAGAAAACGTATATGAGCAAAATGAGATTTGATGGTTGTTATAATGGAGGAGTCAGACCCACAACCTCCCTCAGCCTTAGTGACAGTTGATCACATGATCAGATGTATGGGCACATGGTGGTAGGAAAGGCTACGTGTGTACTGTGTGTGTTGGGGGATAAGCGTAAGACATTGTCAATAGAAATGAAAGAAGGAACATAACTATGGGCATGCCAATAAAGAAAGGATCAGGTATCTAAACACAAGTGTGGAGTGGTAGCAGGTATTAAGCTAAACCATAAACCACAGTTACATGCTGTTTGTCAACGCACATCTGTTCACACTAGTACACTGAATACAGACTAGGCCTACAATGCCTTCAGGAAGTATTCACACCACTTTACTTTTTCTAAATGGTGTTGTGTTACAGCCTGAATTTAAAATGGATTAAATGGAGATTGTGTCACTGGCCTACAAACAATACCCCATAATGTCAAAGTGGAATAATGTTTGTAGATTGTTTTTTTTAAATTATTTTTTATTTTTTTACAAATGAATAAAAAATGAAGAAATGAAATGTCTTGTGTCAATAAGTATACAACCCCTTTGCCATGGCAAGTTCAGGAGTAAGAATTATTTTAACAAGTCACATAATAAGGTGCATGGACTGCAATATTAGCATTTTAATTAGACATTTTTTAATTTTACCCCCTTTTCGTGGTATCCAATTGTTAGTAATTACTATCTTGTTACATCGCTACAACTCCCGTACGGGCTCGGGAGAGACGAAGGTCAAAAGCCATGCATCCTCCGAAACACAACCCAACCAAGCCGCACTGCTTCTTAACACAGCGCGCATCCAACCCGGTAGCCAGCCGCACCAATGTGTCGGAGGAAACACCGTGCACTGCGCCCGGCCCGCCACAGGAGTTGCTGGTGCACGATGAGACAAGGATATCCCTACTTGCCAAACCCTCCCTAACAACGCTAGGCCAATTGTGCGTCTCCCCACGGACCTCCTGGTCGCGGCCCGGCTGCAACAGAGCCTGGGCCCGGACCCAGAGTCTCTGGTGGCACAGCTAGCGCTGCGATGCAGCGCCCTAGACCACTGCGCCACCCAGGGGGCCTCAATATTAGCATTTAACATTATTTTTTTAATGAATGCCTCATCTCTATACCCCACACATACAATTATCTGTAAGGTCTCTGTCGAGCAGTGAATTTCATACACAGATTCAACCACAAAGACCAGCGGGGTTCAATATCTCACAAAGAAGGGAACCTATTGGTAGATGGGTAAAATAAAATACATCTGACATTGAATATCCCTTTGAGCATGGTGAAGTTATTAATTACACTTTGGATGGTGTATCAATATACCCAGTCACTACAATTATCCTAACTCAGTTGCCGGAGAGGAAGGAAACTGCTCAGGGATTTCACCATGAGGACGAATCAACAACATTGTAGCTTCTCCATAATACTAACCTAAATGACAGAGTGAAAAGAAGGAAACCTGTACAGAAGAAACCAATTCCAAAATGTGCATGTTTATAATAAGGAACTAAAGTGAAATGTATGTAACTTTATGTCCTGAAAACAAAGTATTATGTTTGGTGCAAATCCAACACAACACATCAGAGAGTACCACACTTCATATTTTCAAGCGTGGTGGTGGCTGTATCATGTTACGGGTATTTTTGTCATCGGCATGGACTAGGGAGATTTTTAGAATGAAAAGAAATGGAATAGAGCTAAGCACAGACAACATCCTAGAGGAAATCCTGGTTCAGTGTCACGCCCTGACCTTAGAGAGCTTTTCATGTTTCTATTTTGGTTTGGTCAGGGTGTGATTTGGGTGGGCATTCTATGTTCTTTTATCTATGTTTTTGTATTTCTTTGTTTTTGCCGGGTATGGTTCTCAATCAGGGACAGCTGTCTATCGTTGTCTCTGATTGGGAACCATACTTAGGTAGCTTTTTCCCACATGGTTTTTGTGGCCTAGTTACAGTTTGGACTTAAATTGGCTTGAGAATCTATAGCAAGACTTGAAAATGTCTGTCTAGCAATTATCAACAACCAACTTGAAACAGCTTGAAGAATTTATTAAAGAATAATGTGCAAATATTGTACAATCCTGGTGTGCAAAGTTGCAAATCGCTGCCAAAGGGGATTCTAACATGTATTGACTCAGGGGTGTGAATAATTATGTAAATTAGATAATTATGTATTTCATTTTAAACACATCTGCAACAATTTCTAAAAACACATTTTCACTTTGTCATTATGGGGTATTGTATATAGATGGGTGAGAAAATCTGTTTAATCCATTTTGAATTCAGGCTGTAACACAACAAAATGTGAAATAAGTCAAGGGTTCTGAAAACTTTCTAAAGGTGGATGTACACTAGGTGTAAGGATTTGTTTTACTGCATTGGAAATCAATGTTTTCTTGTAGGCTACAGATGAACTGTAAAAGAGCTTTGTGGCTCCATCTTGTTCCAATGGAGATCATTGTGGTCTGCTCTATCTGTTCCCAGTGGCAACACTTACCCTCTGTTTAATAAACTCAATATCTTGTCTAGCTACAACACTAATATACTCCAATTATGCCCCTTCATATACAAATACACATACGTCCCTGACATGCTACCCAAACCCTTAAATGGATTCTTCCAGGTTAATTCCCAAATCCATGCCTATAACACAAGACACTGCGATAACCCCCCCCCCCCCCCCCCCCCCCCCCCGCACTACCAAACCTCACATAGTCAATTCTCTCTCAGATACAGAGGTTTCATACTCTGGAATTCCTATCTTCACATTGCCAAAACATCACCATCCCTCAAGGGGGTCAGCCTGATGAACCAAACTACCCAGTAATCCCCTTCATATAGCCTAACTCTCACATTCACATGCACACACATAATCAAACATGGTTTTTCTTATATACTGAGTATATCATGTACAATTATATTAGTTTGCTTTGTTTAACTGATTGAATATAATCTTTTTGTGGTGTGGTCTTCGTATAAGCCCTTTTGGGTTTCCAAATTCACCTGCACACTGTTTTTAACAGTTTTTTATCTGTAATGTTTTGTCTTTCACTTGTCTTCTTTGGTGCGAATAAATAAAGCCTAACAACCTACCACTGTATCTATAAACAGACACAACAACACTCATTCCCTCAAACTGTACTGTTTTAATAAAATCTATGATTTGTGTTTTTACTTGGAAACAAAGTCCCAAAAGCATCTTTGTGCATCTCTTTGAATTGACAGTGCTTTAGGGATGCTAAACTGGCCAGGGAATTCTCCCCCTCTACCCTTTAAGTTGGAATTGATTTATTCAAAGGAAGACAGCTGTTTTTTAATTAAAACACTGAACTGGCTAATTGAGGAATTGATTCAGTTTGTGTTTCCTACTGTGTAAAGCAATATTCTGTTGTTGCTCTTAGTGGTATCTATATTTCTCAGTGAAAACAAACCAACAGTGAATACACACACGCACGCACGCACACACACGCACGCACACACGCGCACACACACACACACACACACACACACACACACACACACACACACACACACACACACACAGTTTATACCGTTTAATGCTGTAATCCAACAACTTTCCCCAAACGTTCCCCTATAAGCTGTGTAAACCTGACAAAGTGAGAGACTTTTACTGTCCACAGACCTTAAAAGCTTAACTTCAAAGTAGCTTGAGAGTATGCATCCACAGCCAGATTATGTGTGTAACATCATAACTTTAGGAAGTGATTTGTACAGTAGGATTTCTATATTTATTTAGTTTCAATCTTGAGGATATGTATTACCTCTTGGCAATAATTGTGCTTTGACTCACACTTTTTCATGATGAAGTCACTGTATTACCACCCTGCCAACAAGATTTATAAAGCCCTCAGAAAAAATTACTTGACAAACTTCAACATCCGTCTTCCTTGAAAGCTAAAGTTACCTTCAGAGATGCTATATTTTATTAGGAGGACATTTTGCCATTGGATTAATCACCAGGTCCCTTAATATATTCAAGCCTTATCAAATCTGGAAGAACTGTCCTTAGTTCAATGTAATTGAAAAAATATTGCCAAGAAAAATGGCCGCATATGACATCACATATCTTGGCAGGATGTTCCTACTGTAAGGCCTACTCTCCCTCCGGTATTCATAACCATTGGGTCAAAGACATGTAGGTCACACTTAAACAGGTCATTAATGAAAAAAAAAAAAAAACATTCTCAGTATTACTATAATTTTTCTCCAATTGCAGAATTAGCATCTATTGTTTGTGTCAGTGCTTTTCTCAATGACTTGTTAAGCAACAAGATGCAGCACCATGGGATTCAGCTTGACCACTAACATGACAGCACCACATTTACGTTCGTTCATTCACGCAGTTAAAACTGAAAGGAAATAGTTAATTATCTTGTTTGTTAGTGCAGCAAATTTTATTAATCACGCCTGTCTCAGTGTTCGTCGGTTAAATTGTCGGAGTTTAGAAAAATGTCAGGAGTCAAGTTTATTTATTGCTCTGAACATTTTAAGACTTCAATCAAGTGTCTCTCAGCTGCTCCCCACAGAGAGAGAGAGAGAGAGAGAGAGAGAGAGAGAGAGAGAGAGAGAGAGAGAGAGAGAGAGAGAGAGAGAGAGAGAGAGAGAGAGAGAGAGAGAGAGAGGGAGAGAGAGAGAGATGATGAGAGAGAGAAGAGTGAGAGAGACAGAGAGAGACACACACAGAGAGAGGGAGAGGAGAGAAGATTTAGTCTTCTCAGTGTGTCTTCATAAATCACGTTCTGACGTCAACTAACAGCTCTGCGTGCCCTTCTCTGAACCACTGACACTCTCACCCTGCCTGTCGCAACATTACCACACAGTCATTAACAAACAAAACGTTTCTGAGGAGAAAGATAATGACTGAGTCCCAAAAGGCACCCTATTCCCTATATATTGCACTACGTTTTACCAGAGCCCTACTTTGCTGCCACATTGGCACGATGATGATGTCATGACAGTCAGAGAATGATGCAACAGAGGTTGTGTTTTGTTATAAAAAATTGTGGTTCCCCAGTTCCCTAAGGCAAATGTGTATACAGATCTGTACGCATGGTTGGTTTAATTTGACAGGTAAACTGAAGTAAAAACAAATGTTTTCCTAGGGATTTGCATTCTGAGTCTATTAATGTGTGTTTTTGCCCTTGCCATCCTCCACACTAAAGATGCTTCAGTTCAGGTTGGCGCCTAGCCAAACATGAACGAGTGTGCTCGCATACTCCCTTAAAAGTACTCCCTTTGCTTGAGAAACAAGAATAAACGTCAATAGTACTGTTGGTCCCTTTTGAGACTTGGTGCTGTGAAATAGTTTGCATGATAACCGGTCGTCTCTTGTTGAATGATAGAAAACATTCTTGTAAAATGATAAAACCAAGAATCCCTAATGTTGACCGTTCACCGACGAAGGGGTCGTAAACTTCGGCAACCGACTTCGGCTTTGTGTCCAAAACAAACAAACAAACAAAAAAAATGTTGTCATAATATATGCACAAACTCTTCAGAACTGTTTCGGCTGGGAAGCGTGCGGACGCCTTCAGTCCATACTACCGTCAAGTTTCAGTTTCAGTCAGAATTCCCTACTTTCTACACAATAGCTGACAAAAACAGAGCAAATGGAGACATCCCAGCAAACACAAAGTCAATTGACAGGACAAGAACTCATTCCAGAGGGAGGAGATCTTTCGTGCCTAAATCCTTTGGTGAAGAGGAAGGATTACACAGTGTGCTGCCTGTAACGTTAATTAAAGTATTATAGTGTTGACTAGTGCTATTACAACTCTCTGCTCATTCTCCAATAGCTTTGGAAGATCTGAATTTGAAGTCGAGGTTATCTTGCCTGTAAGCGTCTTATTTGATATGAACATTGTTTATGTACTGTTTGCAGAGCTTTATTAACCATTTTGCTGTGATAATAATACTGTACCAACATGTTGATGACTCCTATGCACTTTGAAGCATACCTCTTCTATTTCTCTCGAAAGGTTGACATGTAAACCAGCCAATAACAGAAAACATAAGGATTTTCTGTGCTCTCCTAAACAAATGACAGTTCACTTCATCTCATGTCCCAGATAGTGGTACTGTAAGAACACTTGTCTTATCAGCTGCCATGCATGAAGATATTACCTTACCTTTTCTGCATGAAGGTATTAGATGACCTTTCTGCATGAAGGTATTAGATTACCTGTTCTACATGAAGGTATTAGATGACCTTTCTGCATGAAGGTATTAGATTACTTGGTCTACATGAAGGTATTAGATTACCTTTTCTACGTGAAGGTATTAGATTACCTTTTCTACATGAAGGTATTAGATGACCTTTTCTACATGAAGGTATTAGATTACCTTTTCTACACGAAGGTATTAGATGACCTTTCTGCATGAAGGTATTAGATTACCTGTTCTACATGAAGGTATTAGATGACCTTTCTGCATGAAGGTATTAGATTACTTGGTCTACATGAAGGTATTAGATTACCTTTTCTACGTGAAGGTATTAGATTACCTTTTCTACATGAAGGTATTAGATTACTTGGTCTACATGAAGGTATTAGATTACCTTTTCTGCATGAAGGTATTAGATTACCTTTTCTACATGAAGGTATTAGATTACCTTTTCTACATGAAGGTATTAGATTACTTGGTCTACATGAAGGTATTAGATTACCTTTTCTACATGAAGGTATTAGATTACCTGTTCTACATGAAGGTATTAGATGACCTTTTCTACATGAAGGTATTAGATTACCTTTTCTACACGAAGGTATTAGATTAACTTTTCTACATGAAGGTATTAGATTACCTTTTCTACATGAAGGTATTAGATTACCTGTTCTACATGAAGGTATTAGATTACCTTTTCTACATGAAGGTATTAGATTACCTGTTCTACATGAAGGTATTAGATTACCTTTTCTACACGAAGGTATTAGATTACCTTTTCTACATGAAGGTATTAGATTACCTGTTCTACATGAAGGTATTAGATGACCTTTCTGCATGAAGGTATTAGATTACTTGGTCTACATGAAGGTATTAGATTACCTTTTCTACGTGAAGGTATTAGATGACCTTTTCTACATGAAGGTATTAGATTACCTTTTCTACATGAAGGTATTAGATTACCTGTTCTACAAGAAGGTATTAGATTACCTGTTCTACATGAAGGTATTAGATTAACTTTTCTACATGAAGGTATTAGATTACCTGTTCTACATGAAGGTATTAGATTAACTTTTCTACATGAAGGTATTAGATTACCTGTTCTACATGAAGGTATTAGATTACCTTTTCTACATGAAGGTATTAGATTACCTTTTCTACGTGAAGGTATTAGATTAACTTTTCTACATGAAGGTATTAGATTAACTTTTCTACATGAAGGTATTAGATGACCTTTCTGCATGAAGGTATTAGATTACTTGGTCTACATGAAGGTATTAGATTACCTGTTCTACATGAAGGTATTAGATGACCTTTCTGCATGAAGGTATTAGATTACTTGGTCTACGTGAAGGTATTAGATTACCTGTTCTACATGAAGGTATTAGATTACCTGTTCTACATGAAGGTATTAGATTACCTGTTCGACATGAAGGTATTAGATTGGATGCTGTGTTTTTCATGTTCCCGATGCGGCCTTGTTTACCCCTGAGCGGTGTGTGTTCTCCATGCTCCGTGCCGCCTTCTCCACTACAGCCTATTAAAATACATGCTCTCTGCCTCAGATCATTAGACAAGTCTTAATCCTTCCACTCCTGTGATGTTCTATAGAGTTTACACGGGGGACATAGCCAGTGAAACTCCTCTCTGTACACAAGGTAAAAGGTAACACAGGGAAAGGAAACTCCTGTTCTTTTATCGTATTCCTCCGTTCAGGTAGAGGAGAAAAGGATCTGCTGAGGGATGGGTGTCAATCAGGGTAAATTAATGTGGATTATTTTATTACGTTATTTTGTTTCCATACCAAAGTAAACAAGTGTACACTCTTACACATAGCCTAGTGAACACATACCGCTCAACTCTTTGAGTGAAGTTTCTCTAACGCAGTGGGTAGTGCTGGACCTCCTCCCAGACCGGACTAGACAGTAGCACCTCATTAGGCGTGTAAACCGGGGAAGAGGTGTCAGTGTTGTAGCTAGGAGATTAGACCTTCCTCTTCAAAGGGCCTCCTGGGTATTACAGGGCCGGTGTTGATCAGGTCCCATTGACCAAACAGGAAACAAAGGATGTGGAATCACTGATAATGAGTCTTACCTCCATGTTCCTTCCTCTAACCAGCCTAGCAGGTGAGATTTGAGTGACCTGTCCTCCTAGGGAGGATGTTTATACATCCTCAACATGGTGAAAGGAAAGGAACAGCTAAAGTGAAATAGGACAACCGGTTAGTTCACTTGCTGGTTGAGAACAATGTCATCCTACATTGTTCTACACTGACTGATTTATCTTGATGTTATATTTGACATGATTGATACACTTACTTTCTCACTGTTTCTCTAACTGTTATTCACTGAATTGTTTTAGCCTCTGTTAGTTGACAAAGCGTTTATTTATGTCAGTATACAGGCACCAATCATCATAAATGTGCATGCGTTTTCCATTTGTCATTGAAAGCCCTACTCTTCTAAGCAGTGACGACTGTAACGCTATGGTCAACCACATATCTCCTCTTCAATACTACAGTAAGAATCTTAAGGACAGAATGTATAGTGTCAGCATGCTCCAAATCTCTCAGCCTCTTAGCTTCTCCTTTCGTCCTTAGCGCTTACACAGGAAAATCGCCTGCCTGACTGGCCTCCGTGCCACCTTGAAAAAATATTTCACGTTGAAGAAAGAAATTTCATTTTTTAAGAGTTAAACGTCAGTGACCCAATGCTTTTTCATCTTTCCCTCATAGATGTTAGGGAGTATGGGATTTTTCGTATAGATTTATTTTTTGTCAGCGACATCAATCCTTTACTGTGTCTACCAGGCAGAGGTAATGGAAAATGTTACTGAGTGTTATCTACTATCCTCAGTTTAAACAAGGGATGACATGCCAGGCTGGACTCCAAGGCTACTGAGCATCCATCTTGTGTCCTCCTCCTCCTTCAGCTGGAAGTATTTCTGTTGACCCATGCTCCTTCTATTTTCTGCTGTAAACGGGATAGAAGAGTTGTTGTGTGGCTATAGGAAACTGTAGAAGGAGAGAGAGAGGGAGACAGAGAGAGGGAGAGAGAGAGAGAGAGAGAGAGAGAGAGAGAGAGAGAGAGAGAGAGAGAGAGAGATAGAAAGAAAGAGAGAGAGGCCTTTTCAACTTTTGTCAGTGTATTGTTAACTGTTGATTTCTAATAGTTTTTGCATTTGGGCATTGGCAATGTAAACATACACTAAAAGTATTTGGACACCCCTTCAAATGAGTGGATTTGGCTATTTCAGCCACACCTGTTGCTGACAGATGCACACAGCCATGCAATCTCCATAGGAAAAACATTGGCAGTAGAATAACCTGAACTGAAGATCTCAGTGACTTTCAACATGGCACTGTCATAGGATGCTACCTTTCCAACAAGTCAGTTTGTCAGATTTCTGCCCTGGTCAACTGTAAGTGCTGTTATTGTGAAGTGGAAAGTGTCTAGGAGCAACAACGACTAAGAAGTGGTAGGCCACACAAGCTCATGGAATGGGACCGCTGAGTGCTCTAAGGCGTAGCACGTAAAAATCGTCTGTGTTGCAACGTCAGCACAAGAACTGTTCGTCGGGAGCTTAATGAAATGGGTTTTCTTTGCCGAACAGTCGCACACAAGCCTAAAATCACCATGCACAAGGCCAAGCGTAGGCTGGAGTGGTGTAAAGCTTGCCGCAATTAGACTCTGGAGCAGTGGAAACACGTTCTCTGGAGTGATGAATCACGCTTTACCATCTGGCAGTCTGATGGATTAATCTGGGTTTGGCGGATGCCACGAGAACGCTACCTGCCTGAATGCATAGTGCCAACTGTAAAGTTTGGTGGATGAGAATTAATGGGCTAGTCCCCTTAGTTACAGAGAAGGGAAATCTTAACGATACGGCATACAATGACATTCTAGACGATTCTGTGCTTCCAACTTTGTGGCAACAGTTTGGGGAAGGCTCTTTCCTGTTTCAGTATGACAAAGCAAGGTCCATACAGAAATGGTTTGTCGAGACTGGTGTGGAAGAACTTGACTGGCCTGCACAGAGCTCTGACCTCAACCAATTCGGGGGGGTTCCCAAGTGGCGCAGCGGTCTAAGGCACTGCATCTCAGTGCTAAAGGCGTCACTACAGACCCTGGTTCGATTCAAAGCTGTATCACAACTGGCTGTGATTGGGAGTCCCATAGGGTTGGCTGGGGTAGGCCATCATTGTAGTAAGAATTTGTTCTTAACTGACTTAAATAGAGGGGACCAACTCCATATTACTGCCCATTCTTTTGGAATGAGATGTTTTATGAGCAGGTGTCCACATACTTTTGGTCATGTAGTGTATGTTTCCCATGCCAATAAAGCCCCTTTGAATTGTATTGAGTTGAGAGAGACCGACAAACAGAGAGCAAGAGAGAGCGATGGAATATCCACTTAAAAAACTAACATCACATCTCATGAATGAGTGTGTTTTGTGGATTAACTCAAAATGTAAATTTTGAGTAAGATCTGCAAAGATGAATAGCTACACCCAACCAGACACAGTGAATGGCAAAGGAAGGATGAGTGTGTGGGATGAGAACAAATGGCTGTGAACCACTGAGACATGCCGAAGAGATATCACATCAAAGTTTTTGAAGACGGTTATCCAAGGGTATGTTTTAAGTTTGGTATGACTTTCTAACAAGCTGTGAGGGACTACAAAAACAGAGTTTTATGATCCACATAATATCGTCATTACCCAGTTTACGGCCGCCAGGCCTCTTGGGCTGGAGATCACAGAGCCGGATCTGACCCTTGTTTCATGTCGGCTGATAGCGAATAATTTGCCACCTCTCTCACTCTCCTTTCTCTTCTTCTCTCTCACACACATATATATATATCTCTCTCCTTCTCTATAAGCAGTCTTTGATGCCGTGTCAAATGTCTTTCTCTTCAAAGATGCTGGGAAAATGGATTGGGAGAGCTAAATTGGTTTGTCCATATACTCTGTCTGTGTTGTTACTCCACTAGAGGATCTAGGAGATGAGAGGGAAGAGTACATCAGTGTGTTGCAGAGAAAGAGAATCTCAAAATCAATGTTTCAGTGGCAGAATTCTATCTCACTGACTCCCTGGCATACAGACGAGAAATATGATTTTGATGTCTACTTTATAGAACTAACTTTTAGGTTACTAATAGGTTACTAATGCGAACTACATTATGAAAGAAAAAAAAATCGACAGTCTGTTCCTTAGCTACAACTATTGCCTCCACACCACACTGAGCCTGTCAGTCATTAGCTATAGATAGTGATCTGAGTTTGTGTAATCAGCAGGATCAGTGTGCCTTTCATTATTAGCTCTCTAATCATCATTGCACTGCTGTGCTAGCACCAGGAATTATGGTCCCTTCATCTGCCACTCAGAGAACAGATAACTTGTTTGTTTCTGTCAAGAAAAAACAAAGAAGCTTAAAGCCTTCAGACAGACAGACAGCTCTAAATCAATGTGCTGTTTGTGATGAGTTAGAGAGGACGGTGTAATGCTTTGTTTGGTTTATTTCAAAGTATGGTCGCAAAATTCAGGTATCTCCAACTGGGATTTCTGGAAAATCTGGGCATTTTGGGACTTGCAATCTCATTTTAAAGTGTGGTTCAGGGTTCCTCTCAACTGTTCGGAGCACAGTAATGCCAGCAGATCTAGTTAGAAGGGAGCACGCAGGGGTTTCATGGAACTGAGTGGGTGGGAAGCTACTGATAGTAATGAAAACTCTGGGAATAAATACAGTGATTGCTAGGCATTGTGTATGTGTTTTTATGTATGTGTTTTTTAGATAGGAAATACATTGCCAACATGTAGTAACTACAATTATCACTGAAATGGCGATGTGTGCCAGAAACACTTTCGGTGGGCAAGTGAAAAATGTTCACCCCCAGAAAGTAGAACCCCAAACTCATGCCTTCGCCTATCAGTAATTACTATTTCATCCACGTCGCCCTTTGGTATGCATTATTTCTGTGGCTATTACTAAGAATTCATTATTTATGTGTGAAGCTATGTGCAAAAAGGCAAGCAATTTACTTGTCAAAATACATTAATGTGTGTCTTGAAATATGACTGGGGAGCTGTAGGCTAGCTAATAAGTAGAGGTAGCCAGTCAGCTACATTATGAATGGGGAGACATGCTTTTAAATAGGGGGACTTTAGTAGTGAGGTTAATATTAACCTTTTCAACTAGGTCTCTCCCTTACCCACTACCTTTTTCATTTTTACTAAAATGATACTTCTACCTCTTTGATGCAAACTGATGCTAGGTAGGCTGTCATTAACCGCTAACCCAGAAAGAAGTATGATGAGGATTCACTGAAGATGAAGATTAACGAACTCAAGACAACTTTTTAGCATCTGTCAAGTCTAATACTAATCTCTCCCTTCTTGTTACATCAGCTTTTCCCTCCAAAGACTTTCTTATTTCCGTCTGGAAACGCTTTGATCCCCAACCGACCCAGGTGATCTCCACCACACCTCCTCGGATAAGTGCTTAGGCTGGATTAGTGCGGATGGATGAGCAGGAGGAAGGAGAGGGCCTATCCTATCTGTAGCTTCCCCTCCGTAACCCCCCTGGGATTGACAACCAGAGAACTGTCTCCACCTAAACCAAGAACATTTCCCAGCGCTTAATACTTAATGTGTCTACCTGGTTCACTCTGTTCCTCCCTCTGTTCTGTCTCTGTTCCCCTTTCATCTCCTCCTTCATTCTCGCTGTCGCCTTCTCTCCTCCTTCTCCTTTTTTCCCCTTCTTCCCTCCCTCGCGACTCGAGAGACACTCACTTTCAGTGAATTAAACATGATGTAATATGATTCATGTGATTCACTCAGTTCATACTGAGCTGGTTAAAACAAAACAAAACAAAATGGTTCCTCAGAGGGTAGGCTAGGGAGAGTCGAGAGATATGAAATTATATAATGTGGTGGTGTTTGTTCCATTTGTTTTGGAAGCGTCATGTGTCCAATGAAATGAGTGCTGTTGTCTGCTCCCTGGTGGCGGTATCACTTCCTATACCCACGCGTATTGCCTAGCCTACCGTAGCTTAGGCAGTGCTGGCTGCTGGTATCACTTGGGAAACAGCTATATGATCTGATACTGTGTATATACATAGCTCCCAGCGAATCTAGCACAAACCAAAGAACCTTTCAAAGTTAAACAAATCAGCCTTGGGCAGCATGTCTCTCTTCATTCAACTCCTGTTCACACTACACAGTAACATTTAGTGACTGCCTAACCAGGGAAAGAGTGAGAGAGAATCTCTTTGGTTATAACTACGCATGATATATTCATATATCAATCTACACAACTAGGAAACAGTGAGCAAGAAAAGTGAGAGAGAATCAGAGAGAGAAACAGAGACAGTGAGAGAGAGAGATGTATAAACAGAGTGAGGGAACTGCATTTGTAAATCACATGCAGTGCCAAAGTCAATTGAAATGCATAGTTTCATATCCATTGACAATCACAAAGACTACGCCACATCAAATTGACATTAACACATCAAAGCATCAAATTATAAAAATGTGACATGAAAACAAAACTAAAATGTCACCATGCATGTTTTCTGGTGATACCTGCCAAGAAAATTCTTGTTGACAGCTAGGCTAATAATCCTGGAAGGTCTTCCTCGCATTAATATAATTAGTCTGTGAGAAGGACAGCAGATGAGACATCATTCAAAGATGATGCTCAGCCACAGAACCCATCTGTTTCATCATTATCTCCTGTCAACAAGACACCGGAGAGGTTTCCAACACGGTTAGCTAGCCTTCCAAGGTAGCACTGGTTTAAAAACATCAAAACAGCATCAAAATAGGCAAAATGTTGGCCGGATAATTTAGCTAGCAAGTCCAAATTAAATGATCAATACTGTTTATCAAGCTAGTAAGCTAGTTAATGTTGGAGAAATTTCAGTTGAAACTTTACAGGGTGAGATCTGGGTACTATTCATTAAATAAATACAAATAAACTATATACATATAGGTAATATTCATCAAATCAAATCAAATTTTAAATGAAACGTTATTTGTCACATGTGCCAAATACAACAGGTGTAGACTTTACAGTGAAATGCATACTTACAAGCCCTTAACCAACAATGCAGTTTCAAAAAAATACTAATAACAATAAGAGATAAAAGTAACAAGTAGGGAGCACTGGGGACACTGCAAATAGTCTGGGTAGCCATTTGACTAGATTTTCAGTCTTATGGCTTGGGGGAAGAAGCTGTTTAGAAGCATCTTGGACCTAGATTCCGGTACCACTTGCCGTGCGGTAGCAAATCAAATCAAATGTATTTATATAGCCCTTCTTACATCAGCCACGAAGTGGTAGGCCACACAAGCTCATAGAACGGGACCGCCGAGTGCTGAAGCACAAAAATTGTCTGTCCTCAGTTGCAACACTCACTACCGAGTTCCAAACGGCCTTTGGAAGCAACGTCAGCACAAGAACTGTTCGTTGGGAGCTTCATGAAATGGGGTTCAATGGCCAAGCAGCCGCACACAAGTCTAAGATCACCATGCGTAATGGCAAGCGTTGACTTGAGTGGGGTAAAGCTCGCCGCCATTGGACTCCTAAGCAGTGGAAACGCGTTCTCTGGAGTGATGAATCACGCTACAGAATCTGGCAATCTGACGGACGAATCTGGATTTGGCGGATGCCAAGAGAACACTACCCGGCATTGTAGGCTGTGTAGGGTGCCGTCTCTCGGATGGGACGTTAAACGGGTGTCCTGACTCTCTGAGGTCATTAAAGATCCCATGGCACTTATCGTAAGAGTAGGGGTGTTAACCCCGGTGTCCTGGCTAAATTCCCAATCTGACCCTCAAACCATCACGGTCACCTAATAATCCCCAGTTTACAATTGGCTCATTCATCCCCCTCCTTTCCCCTGTAACTATTCCCCAGGTCGTTGCTGCAAATGAGAACGTGTTCTCAGTCAACTTACCTGGTAAAATAACGGATAAATAAAAAAAAAAAAATAAACTGTAGGCTACAATGAAAGCTTACAAAAAAACCTTATAGTAAAACACAGAACACTTCATGTCAAACCTTAATAACTCGAAACAAAATATGATGCTAAGCTTACCTAATGTTATCCTCAATCTACAAGAAAAGATCAAGAAAAATACAATAAGAAAGGAGAGGAGGAAAAAAAATCATTATTATGCCCAAGAAAATGACTAAAATATGTAATTTCACCTCATTACCAAATCAATAACACTTACACTGGAGTTATTTTGATAATTACAATAATACTTATAGATGTCTGCCTTCTACATTTATCTGACATGGCTTGTATTGTATTCTGTGTGACATCAGTGCCGATAATGTGATCCCATGCTCTATTACAGTGAAACGACCATAATGGCTGAATGAGGATACCAGGACAGCACACACAGCAAAATCAATGGTGTACATTTAACTCTGAAAGTGTTATATTTACACTATTTTCAGTGAACATAAAAGTCCCACAGTACAGTACTGGTGTCAAAGCTGCTAAAGATTTAACTCTGTTGCAGTGTTCCCAAATTAATTGAAAAGTGTGAAATGTAAGCTATTTTCAGTGAACATACTAAGTCCCACTGTTGACTGTAACACTTTAAATTTTTGATGTAAACAATTATTAAAAGCTTCTTAAAAGTAATGTCATTTTTAAAATCATCTGAAAACTAAGCATCTCAATAAATAACACAGAAATGTCAAATCAGGTAATGTCAAATTCCAGTCTGATGGAAGTATGCTTTGAATTAATTTCCCCCTGTGACTAGGTGCGTTTTTTTTTACCACACTCTCTTCTAACGAATCTTTGTGAGCATCAGGTAGGAAAACAGAAGGCATATGTGTGTTCCTTAGAGCCGTACCTTTCAGGAATGGGGTCATAATATTGTATAACTTAAACCATTCAAATGCTAGTGCCAAATTCATATGAAGAAAAAATAATCAAAATGCCACATAGGTGCAAGAAACGCACTTTCAAATCAAATCAAATCAAATTGTATTTGCCAGAAGGGAAAGATTAGGAAACAAAAGTAAAATACACGTACACCTTAAATATACTGTACTCTAACATGCTGACCGGACCGGAGACGTCGCGTGCGCGAGCGTGGCAAAATAACTGTAGATATCCATGTTATTCAATTATTGCACCCACACTGCTCGCGAGCCAACGAGCATCTGCATTGCCAAGGGCTAAAATAGAAGTAATTCCTATTTCTGACGCAGATCTCGCTGCAAGTCCTGCCTCTCCCATCTCCTCATTGGTTTATAGAAGCAGGTACCCACATGCCATCTCCTCATTGGTTATACCCACCTGGGTTATTGAAAGATGAACTGTTTTGCCAGTCGTCGTGGTAATACTATGAAAGGTTAGATGCAAATCACCGTATAAGTTCAAAGATGAAAGTCTGAAAGTCTGGAAGGAGGAGAGATGACTAGAAACAATTCGGGTGACTGTTTTATGTGTGGATTTCAGGATAAAATAACAACTCAATGTTTATATCCCATGACAAATTAGCTAGCACCACCAAGCTAGCTAAATAGGACAAATTAGCTAGCATGTGCAAGCTAGCTAGATAAATTGTCATACGTGTTTAATGCTTTTCGACTTGTCCCCAAATTAATGTAATTGGTTCAGCGTTTGTTTTAATATTTTAACCTGCGTGTCGTGATTGCGTTAGGTGTGAGGGGACAAAATAAATGTATGCACGATGGCGCACGATGGTGCACGCGCGCAGCCGGTTTGGGTTCCGTGTAACACACAGAACAAATTCTCCATATAATTAATCTCATAGGCCTAAGAGCACCGTAGAGACAAGATGGCTCAGACGAAGTTGGCAGCATCGCGACTAGCTCTAAGGTAACTCTCCGGTATTTTGTTTGTTTATGTACTATTTTTTACGTTATTAGCTCAGGATTTGTTTTGTGTCAATACATACAGCCGGGAAGAACTAATGGATATTAGAGCAGCGGTAACTCACCAGAACTTCCAGAATTACGACCAGGATTCCGACTTCCCAGAAGCGGAACCTTTATTTGCTCTCCCCAGAGCAATTTAACTTATTCCAGAGGCTGACCCAAGACAATTCCGGCGGAGGAGAGATACGCGAGGTGGTCTTCTGGTCCAACTTAAGAAGCGTGCACACCACCCACCACTCCAGAGTATTTTACTCGCTGATGTCCAATCTCTGGATAATAAAGTTTTTTTTTTTTTAAATTAATTTTACCCCGTTTTCTCCCCAATTTCGTGGTATCCAATTGTTTTAGTAGCTACTATCTTGTCTCATCTCTACAACTCCCGTACGGGCTCGGGAGAGACGAAGGTTGAAAGTCATGCGTCCTCCGATACACAACCCAACCTAGCCGCACTGCTTCTTAACACAACGCGCATCCAACCCGGAAGCCAGCCGCACCAATTTGTCGGAGGAAACACCGTGCACCTGGCCACCTTGGTTAGCGCGCACTGCGCCCGACCCGCCCGTGCACGATGAGACAAGGATATCCCTACCGGCAAACCCCTCCCTAACCAGGACGACGCTAGGCCAATTGTACGTCGCCCCACAGACCTCCCGGTTACAGTGCCTGGGCGCGAACCCAGAGTCTTTGGTGGCACAGCTGGCGCTGCAGTACAGTCTCCCACCCGGGAGGTCCTGGATAATAAAGTTGATGAGCTCAAGGCGAGAGTTGCTTTTCAGAGAGACACCAGGGATTGAAACATACTCTGCTTCACGGAAACATGGCTCTCTCGAGATATACTGTCTGACTCTGTAAAGCCAGTTGAGTTCTCAGTATGTTGATCCGACAGGAACAAACATCTCTCTGGCAAGCAGAATGGTGGAGATACAGTGGGGCAAAAAAAGTATTTAGTCAGCCACCAATTGTGCAAGTTCTCCCACTTAAAAAGATGAGAGAGGCCTGTTTCATCATAGGTACACTTGAACTATGACAGACAAAATGAGAGAAAAAAATCCAGAAAATCACATTGTAGGATTTTTAATGAATTTATTTGCAAATTATGGTGGAAAATAAGTATTTGGTCAATAACAAAAGCTTATCTCAATACTTTGTTACATACCCTTTGTTGGCAATGACAGAGGTCAAATGTTTTCTATAAGTCTTCACAAGGTTTCACACACTGTTGCTGGTATTTTGGCCCATTCCTCCATGTAGATCTCCTCTAGAGCAGTGATGTTTTGGGGCTGTTGCTGGGCAACACGGACTTTCAACTCCCTACAAAGATTTTCTATGGGGTTGAGATCTGGAGACTGGCTAGGCCACTCCAGGACCTTGAAATGCTTCTTACGAAGCCACTCCTTCGTTGCCCGGGCGGTGTGTTTGGGATCATTGTCATGCTGAAAGACCCAGCCACGTTTCATCTTCAATGCCCTTGCTGATGGAAGGAGGTTTTCACTCAAAATCTCACGATACATGGCCTCATTGATTCTTTCCTTTACACGGATCAGTCATCCTGGTCCCTTTGAAAAAAAGGGCCCCAAAGCATGATGTTTCCACCCCCATGCTTCACAGTAGGTATGGTGTTCTTTGGATGCAACTCAGCAGTCTTTGTCCTCCAAACACGACGAGTTGAGTTTTTACCAAAAAGTTATATTTTGGTTTCATCTGACCATATGACGTTCTCCCAATCTTCTTCTGGATCATCCAAATGCTCTCTAGCAAACTTCAGACGGGCCTGGACATGTACTGGCTTAAGCAGGGGGACACGTCTGGCACTGCAGGATTTGAGTCCCTGGCGGCGTAGTGTGTTACTGATGGTAGGCTTTCTTACTTTGGTCCCAGCTCTCTGCAGGTCATTCATTAGGTCCCCTTCAGTGGTCTTGTATGTCTTCCATTTCCTAATAATTGCTCCCACAGTTGATTTCCTCAAAACAAGCTGCTTACCTATTGCAGATTCAGTCTTCCCAGCCTGGTGCCGGTCTACAATTTTGCTTCTGGTGTCCTTTGACAGCTCTTTGGTCTTGGCCATAGTGGAGTTTGGAGTGTGACTGTTTGAGGTTGTGGACTGTTGTCTTTTATACTGATAACAAGTTAAAACAGATGCCATTAATACAGGTAACGAGTGGAGGACAGAGGAGCCTCTGAAAGAAGAAGTTACAGGTCTGTGAGAGCCAGAATTCTTGCTTCTTTGTGGTTGACCAAATACTTATTTTTCACCATAATTTGCAAATAAATTCATAAAAAATCCTACAATGTGATTTTTCTCATTTTGTCTGTCATATTTGAAGTGTACCTATAATGAAAATTATAGGCCTCTCTCATCTTTTTAAGTGGGAGAACTTGCACAATTGGTGGCTGACTAAATACTGTTTTGCCCCACTGTATATATATTCTTAATCCATTCCTTACTTAGATTTACGTGTATTTTGGGTACATGTTGTGAAACTGTTAGATATTACTTGTTAGATATTACTGGACTGTCGGAGCTAGAAGCACAAGCATTTCACTAAACCCGCAATAACATCTGCTAAACACGTGTATGTGACCAACACGATTTAATATGAGCTCTTTTTACTTGCACACAATATAGCTGGGTCGTCACACCCTGTCCCTAGGAGTTCACCACCCTGCAGTGCCCCAACCCGACACACCCCACTCAGCTTTAGGATCTTAGAGAAACATGAATTATTGGTTTTGTGTTTGGCCAAGGCCAGAGTGACAACCCACAAGACGGCAGACCCCCAGGACCAGGACTGAGTAGCCCAGCAGCTAGAGATTTCCTAAATAGGTATCTCCCCTGACGTGGGCGTGTTTTCAATACTGACTCCTTTAGTCATACAGTATTCCAGACCTTATGAAATTTGCCCAGTATACCCTTAGTCTTGTAATAAATAAAATCTAGTGATACAGAACTTGACATTTCTGCCATCCATTGTGACATTGTGGGAGGATAACCAACCTTAATGGTTGGTTAATGGCAATGCATTTCTTAGCCCCTATAAATGCTTGTTTACACAGTTTCTTCTGATAACAGTCTCCAGTATCAACATTTCCAAGCAAACAAAAACAGGGAGAAGGGAGAATCTGTAGACATATTGAGACAAAAAAACATACTCTTTGCCAAAATTCAGCCAGCCTTCCCAAGACCATAACATGCTGTATGCAAATATGTCCCCTTTTGTGTTTTACACCTCCAGCAGAGGAATTACTTGTCTGAATGCATGATATATAGTTTCACTGTAACGGTCGTCGTATGAAGAAGGTGTGGACCAAAGCGCAGCGTGGTAAGTGTTCATGTTATCTTTATTTAAACTGAACACAAAACAAAATAACAAAGAGAATGAACGAAAACGAAACAGTCCTGTCAGGTGCAGAAACACAAAACAGAAAACGACTACCCACAAAACCCATCTGGGCAAGAGCTACCTAAGTATGGTTCTCAGTCAGAGACAACGAAAGACAGCTGTCCCTGATTGAGAACCATACCCGGCCAAAAACAAAGAAATACAAAAACACAGAAAAAAGAACATAGAACGCCCACCCTAGTCACACCCTGGCCTAACCAAAATAGAAAATAAAAAGCCTCTCTACCATCTAGTTTCAATCTTTGAAGTATCTGGCTTGTCCAGTGTTAGCTGCACAGAGAGAATAAAGTGTTGTATCTGTAAAAATTCACATCAGCTCTGTCACATACTGGTCTTCCCTGTCTGCCTGACCCTGTTGAGACCCCTGTCATCATTGGATCCTCCTAAGATTAGGCATGACAAATAATTACCTTGTTGTACATTTATACATTATACTATCCAAGAAAATAATCAATGGTTCAATAATTGAAATGACCATTATTCCCAGATCCCAGACTGTAGCTTTAAGCTGCTGTCCTGTAGCTACTGTAGGTCTACCCATCAACTCAAAATGTAACTTTGTATAATTCACTGATATTGTTAATATCCTGAGAAATTCACCTGAGCCCCGTTGATTCATCTTCCCTGGCTGTCTGACCCTGCTGCAACACCTGTCCTGCTAAGACATGATGAGCATCATGTTGTGTACTGACTGTGCACCATGACAGTGAAGCCTATAGAGCTGTTTATTACAACAAAACATTTCCATACAAACAACAGCTGTTATATAGTAATAATACCCTCCTCATGTCACGATCTGCCAGATAGTTAGAGGCTAGAGCTGAACTGGCTGTGGTAGCTAGCTACTAGCTACCACGCTGTAGACCGTTTCTGCTCTGCTTGCTTTTACAACTCAGAGAAAGAGCGCAACACATACTCACTAACAGCAGCTGCCTATCTTCAATTCTCCCGGCCCTAAAGCACACCGTTGCCGCTTTTTGTTTCACATTGAAATGATAAAACTGGGCCAAAAATGCAATTTCAGAATGTGGAGGGGGCACCCCCCCAGAATGTGGGGGGCCCCCCATCCCCAGTGAAAGTTGCACATTTTTTTAAAGAATAATGAGCAAATATTATACAGTCCAGGTGTGCAAAGCTCTTAGAGATTTACCCAGAAAGACTCACAGCTGTAATGGCTGCCATGTATTGACTAACGTATTGACTCAGGGGTGTAAAATAATTACAGTTGCCCGTCAGGAAGTCCAGTACCCAGTTGCACAGGGCGGGGTCGAGACCCATGGTCGTCTTGATGACGAGTTTGGAGGGTACTATGGTGTTAAATGCTGAGCTGTAGTTGATGAACAGCATTCTCGAATAGGTATTCCGCTTGTCCAGATGGGTTTGGGCAGTGTGCAGTATGGTTGTGATTGCGTCGTCTGTGGACCTATTGGGGTGGTAAGCAAATTGGAGTGGGTCTAGGGTGTCAGGTAGGGTGGAGGTGATATGGTCCTTGACTAGTCTCTCAAAGCACTTCATGATGACGTAAGTGAGTGCGTTTAGCTCAGTTACCTTAGCTTTCTTGGGAACAGGAACAATGGTGGAACTCTTGAAGCATGTGGGAACAACAGACTGGGATAAGGATTGATTGAATATGTCCGTAAACACACCAGCCAGCTGGTCTGCGCATGCTCTGAGGTCGCACCTGGGGATGCCTTCTGGGCCTGCAGCCTTGCGAGGGTTAACACGTTTAAATGTTTTACTCACGTGGGCTGCAGTGAAGGAGAGCCGCAGGTTTTGGTAGCGGGCCGTGTCAGTGGCACTGTATTGTCGTCAAAGCGAGCAATGAAGTTGTTTAGTCTGTCTGGGAGCAAGACATCCTGGTCCGCGACGGGGCTGGTTTTCTTTTTGTAATCCGTGATTGACTGTAGACCCTACAACATACCTCTTGTGTCTGAGCCGTTGAATTGCGTCTCTACTTTGTCTCTATACTGACGCTTAGCTTGTTTGATTGCCTTGGGTATATGAGGCTGTGATTATAATCGAAGAGAATTCTCTTGGTAGATAAATGCGGTCTACATTTGAGTTTACATACACTTAGGGTGGAGTCATTAAAACTTGTTTTTCAACCACTCCACAAATGTCTTGCTAACAAACTATAGTTTGGACAAGTCGGTTAGGACATGACACAAATAATATTTCCAACAATTGTTTACACACAGATTATTTAACTTATCTGTATCACAATTCCAGTGGGTCAGAAGTTTACATACTGTACACTAAGTTGACTCTGCCTTTAAACAGCTTGGAAAATTCCAGAAAATTATGTCATGGCTATAGAAGCTTCTGATAGGCTAATTGACATCATTTGAGTCAATTGGAGGTGTGCCTGTGGATGTATTTCAAGGCCTGCCTTCAAACTCTGTGCCTCTTTGCTTGACATCATGGGAAAATCAAAAGAAATCAGAAAACAAATTGTAGACCTCCACAAGTGTATTTCATCCTTGGGAGCAATTTCCAAATGCCTGAAGGTACCACGTTCATCTGTACAAACAATAGTACGCAAGTATAAACACCATGGGACCACGCAGCCGTCATACTGCTCAGGGAATAGACGCGTTTTGTCTCCTAGAGATGAGCGTACTTTGGTGCGAAAAGTGCAAATCAATTCCAGAACAACAGCAAAGGGCCTTGTGAAGTTGCTGGAGGAAACAGGTACAAAAGTATCTATATCTACAGTAAAAACGAGTCCTATATCGACATAACCAGAAAGGCCGCTCAGCAAGGAAGAAGCCACTGCTCCAAAACCATCATAAAAAAGCTAGACTACAGTTTGCAACTGCACATGGGGACAAAGATTGTACTTTTTGGTGACAGTATCATGTTGTGGGGGTGCTTTGCTGCATGAGGGACTGGTGCACTTCACAAAATAGATGGCATCATGAGGCTATTTTCACCTTTCAGCAGGACAATAACCCAAAATACAAACACAAATCTACACTGGAGTTGCTTACCAAGATGACATTGAATGTTCCTGAGTGGCCTACTGTAGTTAAAGTTTTGAGCTAAATCGGAGTCACAGCTGTAAAAATAGAGTCACAGCTGTAATCGCCGCCAAAGTTGCATCTACAAGTATTGACTCAGGGGTGTGAATACTTGTGTAAATGAGTATTACTGTATTTCATTTTCAATAAATTTGCTAACCTTTCTAAAACAAAAATCACTTTGTCATTATGCGGTATTGTTTGTCGATGTGTGAGACAAAAATCTATATTTAATCAATTTAGAATTCAGGCTGTAACAATTCAAAATGTAGAAGGCACTGTATACCATACGGCTTTACACAGTGGTGTTAGGAAACTCCTCATTTACCCGCCACATCAGACCTGCAAGTCAGATTATGCTGGTTTGCAAAGTGATTTGTAATTCCAGTTGGAATTTTTATTCACCTGCAACCTGCATTCAGAATGACTTTCAGGATTAGGAAAGTTGATTAAAAGACTTCCTGAAGAATTTAATATTGAACAACCGTTTCAGTAACCGGTGCAATAAATCTATCTAATTGACTGGATTCATTTAGAAAAATGTATGTTATGTATCTTTGTGTAGTATAAGATGAATCAATCAATCAATGAATATCTAAAAACACAGATCCATAACAAAAATCATTAGATTTATTAGAGCATGCTGGGAAATATGATAATTATGGGCTTGGTTTTGATGGGACTGTTTTACTCTCCAAAGTGTAAAACAATAACACTGGTTATTTACTAACACCAATAATGGGGGTTATTTTACACGACTGAGTGTTAATTTCACTCTTACAAAGTGAATTTAACTCCTGAATAAACTCTCGAAATCTTACACTGAAAAGTGAACACGGGTAATTTGCTGTTCAGCCTGGGCCATTTCATTATTAAGAGCTGCAGCTCACAGCTCGCTCCGCAGATAACAGTTATTAGATAGAGATTACTTGTGATATTATGGCCGGCCTCTTAAATATTATTATCAGAAGGGTATTTCATTATGGGCTCTTTACTGTGCTGCTGTGTGCATAGTGCTTACAGATGGGAAGGAGGGTGTGTGAGGGTGAGATCTTGCTGTTATCTTATCTGGTACTGCCAACTGCTGATATTACAAAACATGCCTGCATGTCCTTTACGAGAATTTAGTCCAGATCTATTGGTATGTATTGTCTGTACATAATAAAACAATAAAAAGACCAGGAGAGAAAATAAACTATACATCACACCGAGAAACACTACGTGGTAGTCGAGACTGAGATGCTATAGGCCAAAAGAAAAACATCTAGAGCAATAAATTCTCAAGAGGACACACGCTACAGTATATGAATAAAAAAGGAACGACCCCCATCCACAACCCACTATCCCCAACCTACATCTACGTAGTGCTTTCAGAAATTATTCACACCCCTTTACTTTTTCATCATATTTTTGTGTTACAGCCTGCATTTAAAATTAATTAAATGTAGATGTTGTGTCACTGGCCTGCACACAATACTCCATAATGTCAAAGTGGAATTATGTTTTTAGAAATTGTTACAAATTAATTAAAAATGAAAAGCTGAAATGTCTTTACTCAATAAGTATTCAACCCCTTCGTTATGGCAAGCCTAATTAAGTTAAGGAGTAAATATTTGTCACATAATAATTTGCATGACCTCATTCTGTGTGCAAAAAAAGTGTTTAAAATGATGTTTTATGACTACCTCATCACTGTACCCCACACATGCAATTATCTGTAAGTTCCCTCGGTCAAAGCAGGGGATTTCAAACACAGATTCAACCACAAGACCAGAGAGGTTTTCCAATGTTTTGCAAAGAAGGGCACCTATTGGTAGATGGGGAAAAAATACAAAAAATCTGACATTGAATATCCCTTTGAACGTGGTGAAGTTAATAATTACACTTTGGATGGTATGTGAATACACCAAGTCACCACAAAGATACAGGTATCCTTCCTAACTCAGTTGCCGGAAAGGAAGGAAAGATTTCAGGGATTTCCACATGATTTCAACAAGGCTGTGATAGGAGAAAACTGAGGATGGATCAACAACATTGAAGTTACTCCACAATACCAACCTAGATGAAAGACTGTACGGACTAAAACTATTCCAAAACATGCATCCTGTTTGCAATAAGGCACTAAAGAAAAACTGCAAAAAATGTGGCAAAGAATTTAACTTTATGTCCTGAATACAAAGCGCTGTGTTTGGGGCAAATCCAACATAACACATCACTGAGTATCACTCTTGATATTTTTAAGCGTGGTGGTGGCTGCATCATGTTCTGTAAATTAACCTTTCAGTAGGACAATAATCTAAAACACAAGGCCAAATATACACTGGAGTTGCTTACCAACATGACATTGAATGTTCCTGATTGGCCTAGTTACAGCTTTGACATAAATCTGCTAGAAGATCTATGGCAAGACTTGAAAATAGCTGTCTAACAATGATCATCAACCAACTTGACAGAGCTTGAAGAACTTTTAAAAGAATAATGAGCAAGTATCATACCAACCAGGTGTGCAAAGCTCTCAGAGAGTTACCCAGAAAGACTCACAGCTGCAATGGCTGCCATGTATTGACTAATGTATTGTGACTTACAGTTGAATTTGAAAGTTTACATACACTTAGGTTGGAGTCATTAAAACTTGTTTTTCAACCACTCCACAAATGTCTTGCTAACAAACTATAGTTAGGACAAGTCGGTTAGGACATGACACAAGTAATTTTTCCAACAATTGTTTACAGACAGATTATTTCTCTTATACTGTAATTCACTGTATCACAATTCCAGTGTGTCAGAAGTTTACATACTGTACACAAAGTTGACTGTGCCTTTAAACAGCTTGGAAAATTCCAGAAAATTATGTCATGGCTATAGAAGCTTCTGATAGGCTAATACATCCTTAGAATCAATTGGAGGTGTACCTGTGGATGTATTTCAATGCCTACCTTCAAACCCAGTGCATCTTTGCTTGGCATCATGGGAAAATCTAAAGAAATCAGCCAAGACCTAAAAAAAAAAAAAACGTAGACCTCCACATATCTGGTTCATCCTGGGGAGCAATTTCCAAATGCCTGAAGGTACCACGTTCATCTGTACAAACAATAGTATACAAGTATAAACCCCATGGGACCACGCAGCCATCATACCGCTCAGGAAGTAGACACGTTCTGTCTCCTAGAGATGAACATACTTGTGTGAAAAGTGCAAATCAATCCCAGAACAACAGCAAAGGACCTTGTAAAGATGCTGGAGGAAACAGGTACAAAAGTATCTATATCCACAGTAAAACGAGTCCTATATCGACATAACCTGAAAGGCCGCTCAGCAAGGAAGAAGCCACTGCTCCAAAACTACCATAAAAAAGCCAGTTTGTAACTGCACATGGGGACAAAGATTGTACTTTTTGGAGAAATGTCCTCTGGTCTGATGAAACAAAAATAGATCTGTTTGAAGGAAAAAGGGGGAGGCTTGCAAGCCGAGGAACACCATCCCAACCGTGAAGCACGGGGGTGGTAGCATCATGTTGTGAGGGTGCTTTGCTGCAGGAGGGACTGGTGACCTTCACAAAATAGATGGCATCATGAGGTAGAAAAATTATGTGGATGTATTGAAGCAACATCTCAAGACATCAGTCAGGAAGTTAAAGCCTGGTCATGGTATTGGAGTTGTCACGCCCTGCCATAGAGAGGCTTTTATTCTCTATTTTGGTTGGGCCAGGGTGTGACTAGGGTGGGCATTCTAGTTTCTTTATTTCTATGTTTTCTATTTCTTTGTTTTTGGCTGAGTGTGGTTCCCAATCAGAGACAGCTGTCTATCATTGTCTCTGATTGGGAGTCATACTTAGGTAGCCTTTTCCCCACCTGTGTTTTGTGGGTAGTTGTTTTCTGTATAGTGCATTTGCATTCCAGAACTGTTTGTTTTTTTCTCTTTGTTATTTTGTTCGAGTGTTTTGATCCATAAAAATCATGAACACTTACCACGCTGTGCTTTGGTCCATGCCTTCCAACGAGAGACGTGACAGGAGTGGCCATCCCAAAGCCGTGACCTCAATCCTATAGAACATTTGTGGGCAGAACTGAAAATTGTGTGTGTGAGCAAGGAGGCCTACAATCCTGACTCGGTTACACCAGCTCTGTCAGGAGGAATGGGCCAAAATTCACCTAACTCATTGTGGGAAGCTTGTGGAAGGCTACCTGAAATGTTTGACCCAAGTTAAAGTTAAACAATTTAAAGGCAATGCTACCAGATACTAATTGAGTGTATGTAAACTTCCGACCCACTGGAAATAAAAGCTGAAATAAATTATTCTCTCTACTATTATTCTGACATTTCACATTCTTAAAATAAAGTGGTGATCCTAACTGACCTAAGACAGGACATTTTGACTAGGATGAAATGTCAGGAATTGTGAGAAACTAAGTTTAAATGTATTTGGCTAAGGTGTATGTAAACTTCCGACTTCAACTATGCAAATGAGATATGTCAGAATGTTATATTCAATACATTTGTTGAAATTTAAAAAAACGTTTTCACTTTGTCATTATGTGGGTATTGTGTGTAGATGGGTGTTTTTGAATTCAGGCTGAATATTTTTGGAATGTACTGTATGTGTGTCTGCTGGAGAGATACGATATTTACAGTGTTATGGCTGTGTGAGATGGATCACAGCATGGCTGATACAGTGCCTATCTATCCTGGTCCTCTAGGACCCTCTCATCACCGGCAATATTACTCCCCTGTGTAGGAGGTATGGACTCATAGAGAGACATATTTCATAGGTTGGAGTGGAGCTAAGAGACTCTCTGATGTTATTTAAGTAACTGAATTTAGCGAAGCCTATATTTTTGGGGCCTTGTTGAAGGCTGTCACATCCATCTCCTGTGCCCCCTAATCAAACTGTGACTGATTCATCCCGGGTCTCTAAGGAGCGCTAGGTCTAGCATGCTATAGAGGCAGTCTAGTCCTGGTGTGTGGTTCTGATTCTTTGGTTTGCTTTGCTTTCTTGTCCACTAAACTAACCAGTGATACAGTCATAGTTACTTTTCTACTTAATTTGATCGCCCTGTTGCAGGAAAACTTTCCTGCAATGCAGAAAATGTAAAACTTGTGGTTAGACTTAGTTTCAGACTTGAAAAATTTATCAACCCCTACAAAAAAGTCCATTAATTATAATCCTGATAATAATTCACATTTCCTGTTGCTGCAGAATAATTTTCCTGCTCTAGCAAACTGGCTCAAATTACGATCCTACATCTGCATGTGACACGTCCCAAAAAATGTGAGGCAGGTCCACCAACACATGCAACACAAACAAGCAATTTCAGGTAAGAACCCATTTTGTCATCACATATGGTCTACATAGCCTCAAAATTACAGACTTTCATCACTTCAAACATCTTGCCTACTTACGGATCACCCAAATATATGACAGGAAAAAATAACACAAACATCCTAAGTAGCACTTATGCTATTTTCCCCCACTGCAATGAGTCCCCAGAAAGATACTATATACTGACGGATCTCTCCATTAGAGATAAGATGCTCTTCTCCATCATTCTGCACTGTGCCACCACTGTCCCACTTTCCCTGAGCTATCATGGCAGGCCTGTCTGAGAGCGCCGTGATAACAGGAGACCTGGGATGCAAAGGTAAATCAATCTCAACAGGGGAGGAGAGGAAATGGGGAAAAGGGAGGAGGACAGGGTGGTAGATGGCGGGAGGAGGAGAGAGGGGGAAAGAAGAGGAGAAGAGAGAGAGAAAGGGAGGGAGAGGATCGGTCATTTTGACATCAGCTGTATTCCAGATGATTTTTTTCTACTTTATCATTTGCTTTCCTATTCTTATTGCTGATTAGAGGCTTGAGGATCCTCCCCTTTAATTTCAGTTATAAAGCTTCATTCTGGGATTTGTTTTACAGCTACACTACATTGAATTGAAATGACCACTGAACATATTTTTCCACTCAGAGAGTTAATGGAAATGAACTCAACACAGTCGAGTGACAACAATAATAATGTGGTGGGTGCTTATATTTGTCCTATTTCACACACATGCAAATGTGTCCATTTTAATCCCACTGATGTTAACCCCACTAGAATCAACACTCAGATATAACACTGGTGTTAACCCCACTACAATCAACATTCAGATATAAAACTGATTTTAACCCAACTAGAATCAATCAGTATCGAAGAGCCCTTACTGCTTCTCAATCATCCTATTTTTCCAACTTAATTGAGGAAAATAAGAACAATCTGAAATTTATTTTTGATACTGTCGTGAAGCTAACTGAAAAGCAGCATTCCCCAAGTGAGGATGGCTTTCACTTCAGCAGTAATAAATTCATGAACTTCTTTGAGGAAAAGATCATGATTATTAGAAAGAAAATTACGGACTCATCTTTAAATCTGCGTATTCCTTCAAAGCTCAGTTGTCCTGACTCTGCACAACTCTGCCAGGACCTAGGATCAAGAGAGACACTCAAGTGTTTTAGTACTATATCTCTTGACACAATGATGAAAATAATCATGGCCTCTAAACCTTCAAGCTGCATACTGGACCCTATTCCAACTAAACTACTGAAAGAGCTGCTTTCTGTGCTTGGCCCTCCGATATTGAACATAATAAATGGCTCTCTATCCACCGGATGTGTACCAAACTCACTAAACGTGGCAGTAATAAAGCCTCTCTTGAAAAAGCCAAACCTTGACCAAGAAAATATAAGAAACTATCGGCCTATATCGAATCTTCCATTCCTCTCAAAAATTTTAGAAAAAGGCTGCAGCAACTCACTGCCTTCCTGAAGACAAACAATGTATACGAAATGCTTCAGTCTGGTTTTAGACCCCATCATAGCACTGAGACTGCACTTGTGAAGGTGGTAAAATACCTTTTAATGGCATCAGACCGAGGCTCTGCATCTGTCCTCGTGCTCCTAGACCTTAGTGCTGCTTTTGATACCATCGATCCCCACATTCTTTTGGAGTGATTGGAAACCCAAATTGGTCTACACGGACAAGTTCTGGCCTGGTTTAGATCTTATCTGTCGGAAAGATATCAGTTTGTCTGTGAATGGTTTGTCTGACAAATTAACTGTAAATTTCGGTGTTCCTCAAGGTTCCGTTTTAGGACCACTATTATTTTCACTTTATATATTTTACCTCTTGGGGATGTCGTTCGAAAACATAATGTTAACTTTCACTGCTATGCGGATGACACACAGCTGTACATTTCAATGAAACATGGTGAAGCCCCAAAATTGCCCTCGCTAGCCTGTGTTTCAGACATAAGGAAGTGGATGGCTGCAAACTTTCTACTTTTAAACTCGGACAAAACAGAGATGCTTGTTCTAGGTCCCAAGAAACAGAGATCTTCTGTTGAATCTGACAATTACTCTTATTGGTTGTACAGTCGTCTCAAATAAAACTGTGAAGGACCTCGGCGTTACTCTGGACCCTGATCTCACTTTTGACGAACATATCAAGACTGTTTCAAGGACAGCTTTTTTCCATCTACGTAACATTGCAAAAATCAGAAACTTTCTGACCAAAAATTATGCAGAAAAATTCATCCATGCTTTTGTTACTTCTAGGTTAGACTACTGCAATGCTCTACTTTCCGGCTACCCGGATAAAGCACTAAATAAACTTCAGTTAGTACTAAATACTGCTGCTAGAATCCTGACTAGAACCAAAAAATGTGATCATATTACTCCAGTGCTAGCCTCCCTACACTGGCTTCATGTCAAGGCAAGAGCTGATTTCAAGGTTTTACTGCTAACCTACAAAGCATTACATGGGCATCGCTCCTACCTATCTCTCTGATTTGGTCCTGCCTTACATACCTACACGTGCGCTACGGTCACAACACGCAGGCCTCCTAATTGTCCCTAGAATTTCTAAGAAAACAGCTGGAGGCAGGGCTTTCTCCTATAGAGCTCCATTTTTATGGAATGGTCTGCCTACCCATGTGAGAGACGCAAACTCAGTCTCAACCTTTAAGTCTTGGGTGGGTCATATGATTGAGTGTAGTCTGGCCCAGGAGTGTGAAGGTGAACGGAAAGGCTCTGGAGCAACGAACCGCCCTTGCTGTCTCTGTCTGGCCGGTTCCCCTCTTTCCACTGTTATTCTCTGCCTCTAACCCTATTACAGGGGCTGAGTCACTGGCTTACTGGTGCTCTTTCATGCCGTCCCTAGGAGGGTGCGTCACTTGAGTGGGTTGAGACACTGAGGTGATCTTCCTGTCTGGGTTGGCGCCCCCCCTTGGATTGTGCCGTGGCGGAGATCTTTGTGGGCTATACTCGGCCTTGTCTTAGGATGGTAAGTTGGTGGTTGAAGATATCCCTCTAGTGGTGTGGGGGCTGTGCTTTGGCAAAGTGGGTGGGGTTATATCCATCCTGTTTGGCCCTATCCGGGGGTATCATCGGATGGGGCCACAGTGTCTCCTGACCCCTACTGTCTCAGCCTCCAATATTTATGCTGCAGTAGTTTATGTGTCGGGGGGCTACGGTCAGTTTGTTATATCTGGAGTACTTCTCCTGTCTTATCCGGTGTCCTGTGTGAATTTAAGTATGCTCTCGCTAATTCTCTTTCTCTCTTTCTTTCTCTCTCTCGGATGACCTGAGCCATAGGACCATGCCTCAGGACTACCTGGCATGATGACTCCTTGCTGTCCCCAGTCCACCTGGCCGTGCTGCTGCTCCAGTTTCAACTGTTCTGCCTGCGGCTATGGAATCCTGACCTGTTCACCGGACGTGCTACCTGTCCCAGACCTATTATGTGACCATGCTGGTCATTTATGAACATTTGAACATCTTGGCAATGTTCGGGCCCCAAATATATACATTGGGTTAGGGCCGGGTAGGGCCTGTTTTTTCATCAATAATGAGGGTATTATTTAAGAAAAGGACAAAATTGATTTCTATCATTAACTCCTCGGACCAGTGTCAGTTTCAGTTTGCTCCTGCTCTGCTCGTACTGTGTAGAAATGTTTGTGAAAAGTTTTTGTCTGCCTGTAGATAGCAGCTCCGCCAGTGCAAGCAGCTTTTTGCCCCTTATTTTTATTATCAGATAATGCATCTACTTAAAGCTAGAATCCTTGATTGAAACAATAACTAAGTGGACACCCCACATCTGTTATGGTATAAAGCTGAGGGTACGGGCCTGGAGAAATTGAACTACTCTCAAATTCATATAGAGAGTTATGGATGCAAGAACTGACCATCCATGATGTCAATGCTATATTTGTAATCATGTTTTGAGGCTATACAGTGTTTGAAGAAAAAATAAGTAGCAGGAGTGCTCCAGGTATTCCAAAACAACCCTGATGAAGGCCTTAGCCGACACGTGTTGGTATATTTTAATTATGACTTAACCCACACATTATAGGCCCAATGCAACTGTTTTTATCTCAATATCAAATACATTTCTGGGTAATAATTCAGCACCTGACTGTGATTGTTTTCAATTAAAATGGTCAAAAAAAGATACAAAAATAGCTATTTAGCAAAGGGCCTTTAAAGAGATTGTCCTATACATTTGTACATGTTTTAGTGAGTAGTTCTGAAAGTAGTGCTTACGAGCCAAATGTGGTCCCCGAAAATGACATTCTGGTTTTCATTCTCTACTTCTAATGAGGGACTAATTCAGACTTGGGACACCAGGTGAGTTCAATTTACTACCAGGTTGAAACAAAAAGAAGAAGGGCTTTCGGCCCTCCTGGACCAGAATTGAATTGCCCTGTCCTACATAATGATAGCACAAGATCTCCCCAAGCAAATCTTACATTTCCCATCTTCAAAGCAATAGTACTGCCTGTTAGTTACCAAAATAAGGAGATGTTTGAAATGTTCTACATATGTATTGTGTTGTGTATTGTCAAGATGAATTTGTAGGTAACTTTTCTTGTGCAATTCCATCATATATTATAATAGTTACAGATTACAGTATATTTGACAATTTCCCTTCTTTGTACATTGCACAAAAACCTACATGTAAGAAGTATACAAGAAGGTATTTACATTCTCTGACTTCCATCTGGTGAGGGCAGAACACATAAGGACAGTTATAGGCTTATGAAATTAGAGTAGTTGAATTAAACATTTCCCCTGAAATAAAGCAGAGTCACTGTCTATTACTCCTCTCAATGATTAGAACGGTTAAAAGAGGAGGTGCACATCAGGTGTGTGTGTGTGTGTGTGTGAGTGACCATCCCTGTCTGTCTCCTCCTCTCCAGCTGTTACTGAGGAGGAGGTCATGTTCACGGCTCATTCAGATGCAGGACGCCATGTAGACAATCTCTCCTCTCCTCTGCTAGTCATTAAGACCTGTGCCAGCTCTGTCATCCATCCGTCAGCATGGGGAGTGGACTGGATTTAACACTCAAACACAACCGAGACCAAACAAACTATGAAATGCTGGTGTCGTTTGGATTTTAGGGCCCAGAATGAGGAATATGTTTATAAGCAGTGCAGCTCACTTGGATATAAACTCTGCATAAACATTCATAGGAAACTAAGACGTCTTTTTGACATCATTGTTGTAGGTCAAGTCGACCCAAAACAATACACGAGGGAAAATAGTTGTGAAATGCTGCTCTATACTGTCACAAGAAATCAATTTCAATGAAAAGTGAAACAACTGACATTTTCTCATGGAGAGAAATGTAAAAAAAAAAATAATAATAACTCACACAAAGACCTTTTACAAAAATGCATTTTGACATTAAGATAATGTTGTGTAAATCAATGAGTATTTCACAGATTATACAGCTGACATTGATCTGTCAACTGGATTGATCTCTCATCTGAAAGCATGACATAGGGTCATGGTATGAACAATAGTTATACATAGGCAGAAAGAGGGAAGTTGATGTCAATAGAGGCTCATAATATATATGACAAGCCATGACGGATGCTATAATGTCTTATGTAGCTGGCATAAAGGCTTTATGAACGCACACATAACAGGGTCTACAGTAACGTGTTACTGCAATTTGTATATAAAGTTCATAATGGATATTTCCTAGTTTACGAAAATGATGGATTATCCATGTATGTCATTGGTATTGAAATAATTGATTAATTAGCTAGATACATGTTAGATTACCACTCCTATTACTTATGTGTTGTGGTGTAGGCTGTTATCTTAAAACTTATAATGACAACGTTTCTCTTTATTTACCTGATATACTCTTTATTTTGAGTTGGAATGTACATATTACTGAGTCACACCGAAATGCGGAAATCAATGCTAATCATGAGATTTGCCAAACAGCAGACTCGTTGCCCTTTTGCAATGTCATTTTGATTCCATACACTTGAAAACCAGATAAAAAAATCAATATTTGATTATAAAATGTATATTTTGTATCGGTGCTACTGGTATCGCCTTCACAATCTTGTTATCTCAGAATGTCCAACCTTGACAAGGTTACCGGGGATTTGCAGTTGGTCAGCACAGAGTAGGCAGTGTGTTTTACATGATCTGTCAGAAGCTCAATTTGTTTTGAGGAAAAATAAGACAAAAAAAACATTGGATTACTAGTTATTGTGGACACAGGCTAGTTAGAGTATAAATGTTCTCAAAACTTGCCCAAAACCAACATGGACATAGGATAGTTAGAATATGAAAGTTCTCAAAATCTTTGCAAAACTATGTCCTTCTGCACTAATGTGAAAGAATTTGAAAAAGAGGGGATTTGTATTTTTGTGGTCTTCATGGGTTTCAAATCTCTTTATTTATCGCTTATGAATACAATTATTCTGTGATATATGGGACAAACTTCCCATAAATGACCTCTTATAGGTGCCTCCTCTATAGTCTTCTATCTATACAGTAGGTTTTCTCCCCCAGAGTCTATTGATGCACCGGTGCATCAATCTAAGTAACAAAATAAAAAAGATCCCATCAAAATCTGTCAGTTTAAGCTAGAGATATAGTCTCAATCCACAGCATCCGCCTATGGCGGCCTGCGGTGGAAGGTGGCCGAGGGAAAGCGGTGTTTCAGACCATCCCACATCCTGAATATCGATATTCTCAGGTAAACGTCTGTAGTGTCCGAACGGTTTGGCCTACAAAACTAATATGAAAACTCTATGGAAAGGTAAGACTCACACAAACATGTATTACGACCCACACAAGTGTCACGGGACTTGACTGAAGGTAACAAGTGGTGGTTTAAAAAATGAATGGAAGTATGGAGGTAGTTTTGTGCCTACCCCCCAAAAAGTGTTAAATATGTGTAATAAATGTTTTATATACACTACCGGTCAAAAGTTTTAGAACACCTACTCATTCAAGTTTTTTTAATTTTTATTTTTACTATTTTCTACATTATAGAATAATAGTGAAGACATCAAAACTATGAATTAACACATATGGAATCATGTAGTAACCAAAAAAGTGTTAAACAAATCAAAATATATTGTATATTTGAGATTCTTCAAATAGCCACCCTTTGAAGAATCGGACCAAAGTGCAGCGTGGTAGGTGTTCATGATTTTATTAAACTGAACACTAGAACAAAATAACAAAGTGAATAAACGAAACCAAAAACAGTCCTGTCAGGTGCAGAACACTAAACAGAAAACAACTACCCACAAAACATAGGTGGGAAAAAGCTACCTAAGTATGGTTCCCAATCAGAGACAACGATAGTCAGCTGTCCCTGATTGAGAACCATACCCGGCCAAAATAAAGAAATACAAAACACAGAAAAATGAACATAGAATGCCCATCCCAAATCACACCCTGACCAAACCAAAATAGAGACATATAAAGCTCTCTAAGGTCAGGGTGTGACACATATGTCAGCTTACTGTAGAACATCTCCAACAAACTCATTCAATACTGCAGAAACTCCAATATATTATTTGGAGACTGGAGTTGTAATATCAGTATCCCTAACCTATGAAATGAAGAATGCAATTACGGTGACACAAAAGAGGAGGCGAGGACTCATTCTCCTCAGTGTGCCATTATGCTAATTAGGCTGGACAGGTCAAAGGCAATATGTGTTAAAATAATCACCAAGTCACACTTTCTGCATTTTAAATAGCCGGATACAAGGTGGAGGAGGTTTGGGAAAAGGAAAAAAAATCTACTGTTCTTATATTACATTTAGGGAAATCTTAGTGATTGATTTCTAATATTTGCTATTTTTAAGGGATGTCTGTTCTGGTGAGATATGGAAAAGTTCACAACTGGGTCGGAACATCGGTATGGAGGCTGTATTCATGTTGAAAGGCATTTTGCGGCGGCTCCAATCCCTAACTAGTGTTATGAAAAATGTTGATGAGTCCTCAGCCTACCTCATCCTCCCCTTCTCTGCCTGATTTGTAACACATCAACCTCCATCTGACTACAATTTCCATAGCCTGCTTTGTCTAAAATATAGCTCACACAATTTGAATTGGTGTCCAGAAAATAATTACGGTCATCATTTAAAAAAAACGCATATAGGTCACTCCTTTTGTCATATTCAGATATAAAATGGATATTTAAAAATGAAGTACACTGTAGAAGTCATGTTTTCTTGAGGAAGAAAGGAGTACACAGCCTGAGTAAGTGCAACTGTTGAAGGCTTAGCTTTGGCCCAGTTGGGCCTAGTATGTGAAACAAGGCTAAATATTATGCGGAGTCACTAAAATACCTATTCGAGTACCTATTCTAAGACTCAACCCAATCTCAAAATAACATGCCAACCCATGGCTTGACATTTAATGACGTCATGTGGTGTTAAAAAAAGTTGAACTAAAACTTAAGTTAAGGCATGAATTCTGAATGGTTAAGGTTAGGGATAGGGTTAAATTTAAGTTAAAGCATTCATTCTGAATGGTTAAGGTTAGGGATAGGGTTAAATTTAAGTTAAAGCATTCATTCTGAATGGTTAAGGTTAGGGATAGGGTTAAATTGAAGTGAATGCATTAATTCCAAGTGGTTAAGTTAAGGGTTAAGGTTTGGGAAGGGCTTAAAACAAAAAATGAGCGCCTAGCACCGGGATTGAAGACGCGACCTTCGGAGCCTGCGTCTTAAACAACACCCTAGCAAGACAGAAGCCTGATAGAAGGTAATATGTGCTCATGTTGCCCCTAGTGGACGGTATAGCTTCCACATTTCGCCAGGTCCAAAAGTAATCTGGTACCTGCAGAATCAGCACATCCTGGGGTACTCCATTAGATAATGGGCTGCTAAGACCGTAGGCATAAGACAAGACACTAACAACAGTAATTTACAGTAATGTCCCATTTTATTCTCCCATAAACAGGCCCAAATTGTATAACATAACACACACTTTAACTCAATCCACTCTAATAGCCTCATAGGCTATTAGCCTCATAGGACAACAAAGGAAATGGTCATCTGCCTCTCTGCCTGCCTGCCTGCAAAGGAATGCAAATTCCCTTTTATAACCTTTGCAATTTTAATGTGTCCCTCTGCATCTTTGCGTCGCCAGGAGCACATTTGGTATGCACGGAGAAACAGGAGAAAGTCCAGCTAATTTGTTACTCTGCTTGGATTTCCATTCTCTGGCCCCGAAAACAGCCGCTTGCCTGCTTCGGCCCATTTGTTTAGCACTTAATAAATGGCATAGCCGGTTCACAGAGGTGAGATGATTGATTACCAGATATGGTGTTTCACAGCAGCGATATTTGTCTGAGGACGCATGGAGAATTAGCAATAAGTATGTATTTGGGAATTTGACTTTCAGAGGTAGTACTGTAACTAGGGCAACAAAAAAACGATTTTAAACTCAATGAGGCTTGGCAAAGCGTTGATGCCTATTGGTAAAGTATTGTTTAGGAGAGTAAACAGAGAAAAACATATACAGTGAAAGTGGTTTAAACAGAGTAATCCAGGAACGCATGTGTTGCTATTAAATAATTATTAGTATACTTATTAGGGGCATAAATAATTATTATAATTATTAGTCTTATTAGGGACATGGTATGCATAATAGGGAAATAATGCACACTCTGAATGCCCTTCATGCCATGGTATAATTAAGCAATAAGGTCCAAGGGGGTATGGTATATGGCCAATATACCATGGCTAAGGGCTGTTCTAAGCACGACGCAACGCAGAGTGCTTGGATACAGCCCTTAGTCGTGTTATATTGGCCATAGTCCACAAACCCCCGAGGTTCCTTATTGCTTTTATCAACTGGTTACCAATGTAATGAGAACAGTAGAAGTAGTTTTGCATCATACTCGTGGTACGTCACCTTATATATCCCAGCTTTCAGCCAATCAGCATCCAGGGCTCGAATGAACCTGTTTATAATTCCAAACAATATCACCCGTGGGAATTTTTTTAAGATGGGGTATGTTATATTTTTTATTACATATTGGATCAAATCTGATCATTCACCTTGACCTAACCTTGACCTAATGATGCAGTTATATAGAACAAAACAATCATGTTAATAAAAATGGTATGTACAACACACACTGTAAAAGCAGGTCAGTTCTGGCTACTCAAACATTTTGAGGAAACCGATTATCTAAAGAAAAATGTACGTTTAAGAAACTCAAATAGCTGAAGTGAGCAGTACTACCTTCAAATGAGTAGCACAAATGCAGTTTATTTGAGTAAGGTATACTTAAATGTAATGTCCCCACTAAGCCACGCCTCTAATAATTTCCCAGTTTGCCTTGCCTTTTTGATTGAATTGTAGAGTTACCACCCATGACTGTATTTTGAGGGGCAGAGACATGGATGTGGAATTCCTTCATTTTCAGCCCTGTGGCCTTCACCAAGTGAGTCCCTAGGTGAATTTTATAATTATAATTGAACCATATTATAAAGACTTATACAGTGGCCAGGAGCTCCTAGTTTACAGGCCATATCAGCCCTACAAGTAGGGTTGCAAACTTTCCCCCAAAATGTTCCAGTAATCTTCTAACTAGAATTTCTGGAAAAAGGGGGGAATATACTGGAATTTTATAACCCTACCTCTAAATCACATTATGCTGGTGTAATTGTTATTGCAATCTAGTCAGCGTTAGGCAATCCAGCAGTTGAAATCTGTATTCACCCAAACCTGCATTCATAATAACTGCCCAGGTTATTAAGAACACTGTGAAGTAAGTACCTAAGCCATTTAAACTGGAACAACCATTTCAGTAACGGGTGCAAAAACTCAATGATTGGATTAGTTTTGAAAAAAAGTTATTATCTTTGTGTAGCATAACATTTAATCAATCACTCAATGTAAATGCAGAAACACAGGTATTAAAAACAATTCCAAAATAGCATCCTGCAATAGAGCATGCTGGGAAAAATAAGTTAATTTGTTATCATATCTATAAATAATGTAGTTGGTGTGACTTCTCATTGAGTTTTGAGTCAGTACCACATAAACGTTTAAAGTAATAATGACTTTTCATTGACTCTGAGTACGACTTACTAGAAGTATTTGAGTTAAAAATGCACTTGGGGTTTACAGTGTACATTGGTGTAGTAGGCGTGAATGCATGCCTCCATATCTACCTGTCAGTTTTATCATTAGGATGTTATAGGAGTGATGTTTATCCTGTTCCTTACTGTTAGATCTCTCTCTTTAATTGCTGTTATTTGGCAGACTGGAATATTGATCACATGGGTCAGAGGGATTGGCAGCTGCATGAATCGTTATTAACCGGCCTGTTGGCCATAGCGGGGAGTTCAATAGACAGACAGATAGCCAAGGAGCGCTGATACAGGGTACGCCCTGGGGGAGTTGAGCTCCTCTCAGACACACAGATAATTAACCATCTGAGCCAAGCTGTGCTCAGGGCAACGGCTGATGTGAGGAGGAAAGAACAACAACACACAACAGGACAACACTGTCATATAGAACGTATAGCCTTCTAAAAGTATGTTACAGCCCTGTGCTAGTCTGTTATAGCCCTCTGATAGTATGTTACAGCCCTGTGCTAGTCTGTTATAGCCCTCTGATAGCATGTTACAGCCCTGTGCTAGTCTGTTATAGCCCTCTGATAGTATGTTACAGCCCTGTGCTAGTCTGTTATAGCCCTCTGATAGTATGTTACAGCCCTTTGCTAGTCTGTTATAGCCCTCTGATAGTATGTTACAGCCCTGTGCTAGTCTGTTATAGCCCTCTGATAGTATGTTACAGCCCTGTGCTAGTCTGTTATAGCCTTCTAAAAGTATGTTACAGCCCTGTGCTAGTCTGTTATAGCCCTCTGATAGTATGTTACAGCCCTGTGATAGTATTTTATAGCCCTCTGATAGTATGATACAGCCCTGTGCTAGTCTGTTATAGCACTTTGCTTGTCTGTTCTAGCCCTATCACAGTTTGTTATAGCCCTCTGGTTTTCTGTTATAGCCCTCTGATAGTATTTTACAGCCCTGTGCTAGTCTGTTATAGCCCTCTGATAGTATGTTACAGCCCTGTGCTAGTCTGTTATAGCCCTCTGATAGTATTTTACAGCCCTGTGCTAGTCTGTTATAGCCCTCTGATAATATGTTACAGCCCTGTGACAGTCTGTTATAGCACTTTGCTTGTCTGATAAAGCCCTGTGCTAGTCTTTTACAGCCCTGTGCTAGTCTGTTATAGCTCTCTGATAGTATGATACAGCCCTGTGATAGTCTGTTATAGCCCTGTGATAGTCTGTTATAGTCCTCTGGTAGCACATTACAGCCCTGTGCTAGTCTGTTACTGCAGTGTGATAGTCTGTTATAGCCCTGTGTTATTCTGTTATAGCCCTGTACTACTCTGTTACAGCCCTGTGATATTATGTTACAGCCCTCTGATCGTCCGTTTTAGCCCTCGGATAGCATGTTACAGCCCCGTGACAGTCTTTTATAGCCCTGTGCTAGTCAGATAAAGCCCTGTGCTAGTCTTTTACAGCCCTGTGCTAGTCTGTCATAGCTCTCTGATAGCATGTTACATCCCACTAATAATGTGTTACAGCCCTGTGATAGTCTGTTAAATCCCACTGACAGTCTGTTACAGCCCTGTGATAGTCTGTTACAGCCCTCTGAAAGCATGTTACATGCCTGTGATAGTCTTGTATAGCCCTCTGATAATATGTCACAGCCCTGTGACAGTCTGTTATAGCACTTTGCTTGTCTGTTCTAGCCCTATCACAGTTTGTTATAGCCCTCTGGTTTTCTGTTATAGCCCTGTGATAGTATGTTACAGCCCTGTGCTAGTCTTTTATATCCCTCTGATAATATGTTACAGCCCTGTGACAGTCTGTTATAGCACTTTGCTTGTCTGTTCTAGCCCTATCACAGTTTGTTATAGCCCTCTGGTTTTCTGTTATAGCCCTGTGATAGTACGTTACAGCCATGTGTTAGTCTGCTACAGCCCTGTGCTGGTCTGTTATAACACTCTAATTGTCTGTTTCAGCCTTGTGATATTCTGTTAAAGCCCCCTGTTAGCATGTTACAGCCCTGTGCAAGGCTGTTATAGCCCTCTGATAGCATGTTACAGCCCTGTGGTAGTCGGTTATAGATCTGTGGTAGTTTGTTATAAACCGGAGCTAGTCTGTTATTGCACAATGATATCATGTTACAGCCCCGTGAAAGTCTGTTGTAGCCCTGTGATAGTCTGTTACAGCCCTCTGATAGCATGTTACAGCCCTGTGCTATTCTGTTATATTCCCGGGACAGTCTGTTACAGCCCTATGATAGTTTGTTGTAGCCCTGTGATAGTCTGTTACAGCCCTGTGCTAGTCTGTTAAAGCCTGTTGATAGTCTGTTATTGCCCTGTGCAAGTCTGTGCTAGTCAGTTAATGCCATGTGATAGTCTACTAAAGCCCTGTGCTAGTCTGTTATAGCTGTCTTATAGTCGTTACAGCCCTGTGCTGTTGTTTTACAGCCCTCTTATAGCAAGTTACAGCCCTGTGATATTATGTTAAGCCCCTCGGATAGCATGTTACAGTCCTGTGCTAGTTTGTTATAGCCCTCTGATAGTCTGTTACAGCCTTGTGATTGTCTGTTATTGCCGTCTCATAGCATGTTACAGCCCTGTGCTATTCTGTTATATTCCCGGGACAGTCTGTTACAGCCCTGTGATAGTCCGTTGTAGCCATGTGCTAGTCTGTTATAGCTCTCTTATAGTCATTTCAGCATTGTGATGGTGTGTTACAGCATGTTACAGCCCTGTGATAGTAGGTTATAGATCTGTGCTAGTCTGTTATAGACCGGAGCTAGTAAGTAATTGCACAATGATAGAATGTTACAGCCCTATGATAGTTTGTTGTAGCCCTGTGATAGTCTGTTACAGCCCTGTGCTAGTCTGTTAAAGCCTGTTGATAGTCTGTTATTGCCCTGTGCAAGTCTGTGCTAGTCAGTTAATGCCATGTGATAGTCTACTAAAGCCCTGTGCTAGTCTGTTATAGCTGTCTTATAGTCGTTACAGCCCTGTGCTGTTGTTTTACAGCCCTCTTATAGCAAGTTACAGCCCTGTGATATTATGTTAAGCCCCTCGGATAGCATGTTACAGTCCTGTGCTAGTTTGTTATAGCCCTCTGATAGTCTGTTACAGCCTTGTGATTGTCTGTTATTGCCGTCTCATAGCATGTTACAGCCCTGTGCTATTCTGTTATATTCCCGGGACAGTCTGTTACAGCCCTGTGATAGTCCGTTGTAGCCATGTGCTAGTCTGTTATAGCTCTCTTATAGTCATTACAGCATTGTGATGGTGTGTTACAGCATGTTACAGCCCTGTGATAGTAGGTTATAGATCTGTGCTAGTCTGTTATAGACCGGAGCTAGTAAGTAATTGCACAATGATAGAATGTTACAGCCCTATGATAGTTTGTTGTAGCCCTGTGATAGTCTGTTACAGCCCTGTGATAGCATGTTACAGCCCTGTGCTAGTCTGTTAAAGCCCTGTGATCGTCTGTTATAGCCCTGTGCTACTCTGTTATAGCCCTGTGCCAGTCTGTTATAGCCTTGTGCTAGTCTGCTATAGACCTGTTCTAGTCTGTTATAACCCTGTGATAGTATGTTACAGCCCTCTGATCGTCCGTTGCTAGTCCGTTATATCCCTGTGATTGCATGTTACAACCCTGTGATAATATGTTATAGCCCTGTGATAGTCTGTTGTAGCCTTGGCTAGTCTGTTATATTCCTGGGATACTCTGTTATGTCACTGTGATAGTCCGTTATAGCCCTCTGGTAGCATGTTACAGCGCTGTGACAGTCTGTTAAAGCACTATGTTTGTCTGTTGTAGCCCTGTCACAGTTTGTTACAACTCTGCACTTTTCTGTTTTAGCACATTGAAAGTCTGTTACATGTGCATGTTAAAACCCTCTGATAACATGTTACAGCTCTGTGCGAGTCTGTTATTGCCCTCTGACAGTCTGTTACAGCTCTGTGCAAGTCTGTTATAGCCCTCTGATAGCATGTTATAGCCCTTTGCTAGTCTGTTATTGCACTTTGATAGTCTGTTACAGCCGTTTGATAGTCTGTTATAGCCCCCTGAAAGCATGTTACAATCCTGTGCTGGTCTGTTACAGCCCTGTTCTAGTCTGTTATAGCCATATAAAAGTCTGTTTTTGCCCTCTGCTCGTCTGTTGATGCCCTGTACAAGTCTGTTATAGCCCTCTGACAGTCTGTTACAGCCCTGTGAGAGTCTGTTATAGTCTTCTGAAAGCATGTTACAGCCCTGTGCTAGTCTGTTATAGCTCTCTGAAAGCATGTTACATGCCTGTGATAGTCTGTTACAGCCCACTGAAGCATGCTATAGCCCTATTCTGGTCTGTTATAGCCCTCTGATAGCATGTTACAGCCCTGTGACAGTCTATTATAGCACTATGCTTGTCTGTTATTGCCCTGTCACAGTTTGTTGCAGCCTTGCACTATTCTGTTATAGCTCTCTGATAGTCTGTTACAGCCCTGTGCTAGTCTGTTATAGCTCTCTGAAAGCATGTTACATGCATGTGAGAGTCTGTTACAGCCCTCTGATAGCATGTTACAGCCCTGTGCTAGTCTGTTATAGCCCTCTGTTAACATGTTATAGCCTTGTGCTAATATGTTATAGCCCTCTTATAGCTTGTTACAGCCCTTTGCTAGTCCATTATAGCTCTTTGATAGTTTGCTACAGACGTTTGATAGTCTGTTACAGCCCTCTGATAGCATGTTACAATGATGCGCTAGTCTGTTACAGCCAAGTTCCTGTCTGTTATAAGACTTCACTCGTCTGTTATATCCCTCTGATAGCCCTGTGATAGTCTGTTACAGCCCTGTGCTATTCTGTTATAGCTCTCTGATAGTCTGTTACATCCCTGTGCAAGTCTGTTATAGCCCTGTGCTAGTCTGTTATAGCCCTCTGATAGCCCTGTGCTAGTCTGTTATATCCCTCTGATAGCCCTGTGATAGCCTCTTATAGCCCTGTGATAGTTTGTTGTAGGCCTGTGCCAGTCTGTTATAGCCCTGTGCTAGTCTGTTATTGCCCACTGTAGCATGCTATAGCCCTGTGATGGTCCGTTATAGCCCTCTGATAGCATTTTAAAGCCATGTGCTATTCTGTTATAGCCCTATGCTAGTCTGTTACAGCCCTGTGCTATTCTGTTATAGCTCTCTGATAGTCTGTTACATCCCTGAGCAAGTCTGTGATAGCCCTTTGATAGTATGTTATAGCCCTGTGCTAGTCTGTTACAGCCCTGTGCTAGTCTTTTATATTCCTGGAATAGTCTGTTATAGCCCTCTGATAGCATGTTACAATGATGTGCTAGTCTGTTACAGCCATGTGCCTGTCTGTTATAAGACTTTGCTAGTCTGTTATATCCCTCTGATAGCCCTGTGATAGTCTGTTGTAGCCCTGTGCCAGTCTGTTATAGCCCTGTGCTGGTCTGTTATAGCCCTCTGATTGCATTTTAAATCATTGTGCTAGTCTGATATAGCCCTCTGATAGTCTGTTCCATCATTGTGCTAGTCTGTTATATCCCTGTGATAGCATGTTACAGCCCTCTGATTTCATGTCACAGCCCTTTACTAGTCTGTTTTCACACTCTGATAGTCTGTTACATCCCTGTGCAAGTCTGTTATAGCCCTCTGATAGTATGTTATAGCCCTGTGCTAGTCTGTTACAGCCTTGTGATAGCATGTTACAGCCCTGTGCCAGTCTTTTATATTCCTGGGATAGTCTCTTATAGCCCTTTGCTAGTGTGTTATATCCCTGTGCTAGTGTGTTATATCCCTGTGCTAGTCCTTCATAGTCCTATAAATGTCTGTTATAGCCCTGCTATAGTCTATTCTAGAGCTGTGTTTGTCTCTTATAGCCCTGTGATAGCATGTTACATCCCACTGATTGCATGTTACAACCAAGTGACAGGCTGTTATTGCTCTTTGATCATCTGTTACAGCCTTGTGCTAGTATGTTATATACCTGTGATAGCATATTACATCCCTCTGATAACATGTTACAGCCATGTGCTTGTCTGTTTTATCCCTCGGACAGTCTGTTACAGCTCTGTGTGAGTCTGCTATAGCCCTCTGACAGTCTGTACAACTATATGCAAGTCTGTTATAGCCCTCTGAAAGAATGTTACAGCCCTGTGCTAGTCTATTATATCCCTTTGATAGTCTGTTGCATGCCTGTGCTAATCTTTTATAGCCCTCTGATAGCATGTTTTAGCCTCCTGAGAGCATGTTACAGCCCTGTGCTAGTCTGTTTTAGCCCTCTGAGAGTCTGTTACAGCCCTTTGCTGGTCCATTATAGCCTTTGATAGACTGTTACAGCCGTTTGATAGCATGTTACAATCCTGTGCTGATCTGTTATAGCCCTCTGATAGCAATGTACCACCCTGTGCTTGTCTGTTATGGCCCTGCGATAGCATGTTACAGCCCTCTGATATCATGCTGTAGCCCTGTGCTAGTCTGATATAGCCCTCTGATAGCATGTTCATTCCCTGTGCTTGTCTGTTATATCCATGTGAAAGTCTATTAAAGCCCTGTGCTAGTCTGTTATAGCCCTGTGATTGCATCTTACTTCCCTGTGCTAGTCTGTTAAAGCCCTGATATAGTTTGTTATAGCCCTATGATTGTCTGTTGTAGCCCAGTGCTAGTCTGTTTTCACACAATCAATTGCTTGTCTGTTATAGCCTTCGGATAGCATGTTACAGACTTGTGCTAGTCTGTTATATCCATCTAAAAGCATGTTACAGCCCTGTGATAGCATGTTTCAGCCCTCTGATAGTCTGTTATAGCCCTCTGATAGTCTGTTACAGCCCTCTGATATCATGTCACTGCCCTTTGCTTGTCTGTTTTCACCCTCTGATAATCTGTTACAGCCTTGTGCTAGTCTGTTTTAGACTTCGATAGCATGTTACAATCCTGTGCTTGGTCTGGTATAGCCCTCTGATAGCATGTTACAGCCCTGTGCTTGTCTGTTATATCCACGTGATTGGCTTTTACAGCCTTGTGCTAGTCTGTTATTTTCCTGTGAAAGCATGTTGCATCCCTTTGATATCGTGTTACAGCCCTGTGCTAGTCTGTTATAACCTTCTGACAATCTGTTACAGCCGAGTGCTAGTCTGTTATAGCTTTCCGATAGCATGTTACAGCCCTGTGATAGTCTGTTAAAGCCCTCTGATAGCATTTTACAGCCCTATTCTGTTATAGCCCTCTGACAGCATTTCACAGCCCTGTGAAAGCATGTTACAGCACTGTTCTTGTCTATCATATCCCTCTGAAAACATGTTACTGCCTTGCGCTAGTCTGTTATTTTCCTGTGAAAGCATGTTACATCCCTTTGATATCGTGTTACAGCCCTGTGCTAGTCTGTTATAACCTTCTGATAGCATGTTACAGCCCTGTGATATTTTTTTGATATTTTTTTCATCTTTATTTAACCAGGTAGGCCAGCTGAGAACAAGTTCTCATTTACAACTGCCACCTGTCCAAGATAAAGCAAAGTGTTACAAAACACAACAACACAGAGTTACACATGGGATAAACAAAGTACAGTCAATAACAATAGATACATCTATATACAGTATGTGCAAATGGAATAAGGAGGTAAGGCAATAAATAGGCCATAGTAGCGAAGTAATTACAATTTAGCAAATTAACACTGGAGAGATAGATGTGCAGATGATGATGTGCAAGTAGAAATACTGGTGTGGAAAAGGCAAAACAAGTGTATATCATTATAGCCCTGATTATAGCCCTGTGCTGGTCTGTTATAGTTCTTTGATAGTATGTTACAATCCTGTGCTGGTCGGTTATAGCCCTCTGATAGCATGTTACAGCCCTGTACTAGTCTTTTATAGCCCTGTGATAGCATGTTACAGCCCTCTGATATCATGCTGTAAAACTGTGCTAGTCTAATATAGCCCGGCCCTGTGATAGTCTGTTATAGCCCTCTGATAGTCTGTTACAGCCCTCTGATAGCATGTTACAGCCCTGTGATATTCTGTGATTGCCCTCTGATAGCATTTTATAGCCCTGTGGTAGTCTATTACAGCCCTGTGAATGCATGTTACAGTCGTGTGCTAGTCCGTTATTGTCCTCTAATAGTCTGTTATAGGCCTCTGATAGCATGTTACAGACCTGTGATACTCTGTTATAGTCTGTGATATTTTTGGGATGTTTTTTTCACCTTTATTTAACCAGGTAGGCCAGTTGAGAACACATTCTCATTTACAATTGCTAGTCTGTTATAGCCCTGTGCTATAGCCGTTTGATAGTCTTTTATAGAACCTTGATAGAATGTTACAATCCTGTGCTGGTCGGATATAGCTCTTTGATAGCATGTTACTGCCTTCTGATATCGTGCTTTAGTCCTGTGCTAGTCTGTTATAGCCCTCTGAAAGCATGTTACAGCCCTGTGCTAGTCTGTTATAGCCCTCTGATTGTCTGTTATAGGCCTCTGATAGCATGTTATAGCCCTGTGCTAGTCTGTTACAGCCCTGTGATAGCATGTTACAGCCCACTCATAGTCTGTTGTAGCCCTCTGGTAGTCAATTACAGCCCTGCTAGTCTGTTATTACGATGTGGAATTCTGTTATAGCCCTGTGCTAGTCTGTTATAGCTCTGATAGTCTGTTACAGCCCTCTGATATCATGTCACAGCTCTTTGCTAGTCTGTTTTCACCCTCTGATTGTCTGTTACAGCCATGTGCATGACTGTAGCCTTCCGTTAGCATGTTACAGCGCTGTTGTACTCTGTTATTGCCCTCTGATAGCATGCTGTAGCCCTGTGCTAGTCTGTGCAAGTCTGTGTTGGTCTGTTATAGCCCTCTGATAGCATGTTATAATGCTGTGCTAATAGATCTCTGGTAGTCTGTTACAGCCCTGTGATAGCATGTTATAGCCCTGTGCTAGACTGTTTTATCCCTCTGATAGTATATTACAGCCCTGTGGTAGTCTGTTAAAGCCCTATGCTAGTCTGTTATAGACCGGAGCTAGTCTGTTATTGCACAATTATAGGATGTTACAGCCCTGTGAATGTCTGTTGTAGCCTTGTGATAGTCTGTTACAGCTCTCTGATAGCATGTTACAGCCTTGTGTTAGTCTTTTAATTCCCTGTGATAGTGTGTTATTACCCGGCGCTACTCCGTTATAGCCCTGTGCTAGTCTGTTATAGCCCTCTGAAATCATGTTACAGCCCTGTGCTAGTCTGTTATAGCCCTCTGAAATCATGTTACAGCCCTGTGCTAGTCTGTTATAGCCCTCTGAAATCATGTTACAGCCCTGTGCTAGTCTGTTATAGCCCTCTGAAATCATGTTACAGCCCTGTGCTAGTCTGTTATAGCCCTCTGAAATCATGTTACAGCCCTGTGCTAGTCTGTTATAGCCCTCTGAAATCAAGTTACAGCCCATTTATAGCTTCTTACTGTCCTGTGCTAGTCTGTTTAATTCATGGGATGGTCTGTTGTAGCCCTTTGCTAGTGTGTTATATCCCTGTGCTAGTCTGTTATAGCCCTCTGATAGCATGTTACAGCCCTATGCTAGTCTGTTATAGCCCTCTGATATCATGTTAAAGCCCTCGTTCTATTCTGTTATATCCCTGTGATAGCATGTTACATCCCTTTGCTAGTCTGTTATTCTGTTAACGCTGTCTGAATGCAGGTTACAGCCTTGTGCTGGTATGTTTCAGCCCTGTGATAACATGTTACAGCCCTGTGATAGTCTCTTATATCCCTCTGAAAGCATGTTATATCCTTGTGCTAGTCTGTTATTGCCCTCTGAAATCATGTTACAGCACTGTGCTAGGCTGTTATATTCCTCTGAATGTATGTTACAGCCCTTGGCTCATCTGTTATAGTCCTCTGATAGCATGTTTTAAGCCCTGTGATAGTATGTTACAGCCCTCTGATTGTATCGTACAGCCATGTACTAGTCTGTTATAGCCATCCAATATCATGTACAACCCTGTGCTTGTCTGTTATAGCCCTCTAATAGCATGGTATAGCCCTGTGCTAGTCTGTTATAGCTCTATGAAATCATGTTACAGCCCTGTGCTAGTCTATTATTTCCCTCTGATAGCATGTTACAGCCTGGTGATGGTCTATTTCAGCCATCCGATAGCATGTTACAGCCCTGTGATAGTCTGTTATAGCCTTCCGATAACATTTTACAACCCTGTGCTAGTCTGTTATACCCCTCTGAAATCTTGTTACAGCCCTGTGATGGTCTGTTATAGCCCTCTGATAGCATGTTAAAGCCCTGTGCTAGTCTGTTGTAGCTCTCTGATAGTCTGTTACATCTCTGTGATAGGATGTTAAAGCCCTGTGCTAGTCTGTTATAGACCTCTGATTGAATGTTACAGCCCTGTGATAGTCTGTTATCTCTCTCTGAAATCATGTTACAGTCCTGTGCTAGTCCGATATAGCCTTCTGGTAGCATGTTACAGCCCTGTGCTAGTCTGTTGTAGCTCTCTGATAGTATGTTATCTCCCTCTGAAATCTTGTTACAGACCTATGTTACTCTGTTATATGCCTCTGAAATCATGATACATCCCTGTGCTGGTCTTTTATAGTCTTCTGATTTCATGTTACAACCCTGTGCTAGTATCTTATATCCCTCTGATAGCATGTTACAGCCTTGTGCTAGTCTGTTATAGTCTTCCAATGTCATGTTCCAGATCTGTGCTAGTCTGTTATAGCCCTCTGATAGCATGTTACAGCCCTGTGACAGTCTGTTATAGTCCTCTGATTGTGTGTTTCAACCCTGTGCACTTCTGTTATAGCCCTCTGGCTGTATGTTACAGCCATGTGCTAGTCTGTTATTGCCCTCTAAAAGCATGTTACAGTCCTGTGCTAGTCTGTTATAGCCCTGTGATATCATGTTACAGCCCGTATTATATCCTTTTATATCCCTCTGAAAGCTTGTTACAGCCATGTGCTAGTCTGTTATAGCCCTCTGATAGCATGTTACAGCCCTATGCTAGCCTGTTATAGCCATCTGAAATCATGTTACAGCCCCTGTTCTACTTTTTATTTCCCCATGATAGCATGTTATATCCCTCTGATAGCATGTTCCAGCCCTGTGCTGTTCTTTTCTAGCTGTCTGAAAACATGTTACAGCCATGTGCTAGTCTGTTACAGCCCTGAGCTCGTCTGTTATAGCCACCTGATAACATGTTTCTGCCATGTGCTTGTCTGTTACAGCCCTGTGCTAGTCTGTTGTAGCCTTTGCTGGTCTGTTATAGCCCTCTGATAGCATGCTATAGCCCTGTGCTAGTCTGTTATAGCCCTGTGCTAGTCTGTTATAGTCCTATGATGGTCTGTTATTGCCCTGTGATAGTCTATTCTAGTGCTGTGCTAGTCTGTTATAGCCCTGTGATAGCATGGTAGAGCCCACTGATAACATGTTGCAGCCCTGAGCTAGTCTGTTAATGCCCTGTGCTAATCTGTTATATCCCTGTGCTGGTCTGTTATAGCCATCTGATAGCATGCTATAGCCCTGTGCTAGTCTGCTATAAGCCCTCTGATGGCATGTTACAGCCCTGTGACAGTCTGTTATAGACCTGTGCTTGTTTGTTGTAGCCCTGTCACGGTTTATTAAAGCCCTGCAAAAGTCTGTTACAGCCCTGTGCTAGTCTGTTAAATCCCTGCGATAGCATGTTACATCCCTCTGATAACATGTTACAGCACTGTGCTAGTCTGTTATAGCCCTCTGACAGTCTGTTACAGCCCTCTGCGAGTCTGTTAAAGCCCTCTAAAAGCATGTTATATGTCTGTGATAGTCTTTAATAGCCTTCTGATAGCATGTTACAGCCCTGTGCTCGTCTGTTATAGTCCAATGATGGTCTGTAATAGCCCTGCGTTAGTCTTTTCTAGAGCTGTGCCAGTCTGTTTTAGCCTTCCAATAGCATTTTACAGTCCTGTGCTAGTCCTCTGATAGAACGCTATAGCAGTGTTCTAGTCTGTTATAGCCCTCTGAATGTATGTTACAGCCATGTGCTAGTCTATTATAGCCCTCTGATTGCATGTTACAGCTCAGTTCTAGTCTGTTATAACTTTCTGACTGTATTTTACAGCCATATGCTAGTCTGTTATTGCCTTCCTATAGCATGTTACAGCCCTGTGCTAGTCTGTTATAGCCATCTGATAGCATGTTACAGCAATGTGTTAGTGTGTTACAGCCCTGTGAAAGACTGATATAGATCTGTGCTACTTTGTTTTAGACCGGAGAAAGTCTATTATTGCACAATGATAGCATGTTACAGCCCTGTGCTAGTCTGTTAAAGCCCTGTGATACTCTGTTATAGCCCTGTGTTACTCGGTTATATCCATGCGCTAGTTTGTTTTATCCCTGTGCTATGAAAGCATGTTACAGCCCTGAGCTAGTCTGTTAATGCCCTGTGCTACTCTGTTATAGCCATGTGCTGGTCTGTTATAGCCCTCTGATAGCATGCTATAGCCCTGTGCTAGTCTGTTATAGCCCTGTGCTAGTCTGTTATAGTCCTATGATGGTCTGTTATTGCCCTGTGATAGTCTATTCTTGTGCTGTGCTAGTCTGTTATAGCCCTGTGATAGCATGTTACAGCCCACTGATAGCATGTTGCATCCCTGTGCTGGTCTGTTATCGCTGTCTGAAAGCATGTTACAGCCTTGTGCTAGTCTGTTTCAGCCCTGTGATATTGTGTTACAGCTCTGTGATAGTCTCTTATATCCCTCTAAAAGCATGTTACAGCCCTGTGCTAGTCTGTTAAAGTCCTCTGATAGCATGTTACTAGTGCTAGTCTGTGCTAGTCTGTTATAACATTCCAATATCATGTTATAGTTCTGTGCTAGGCTGTTATAGCTCTCTGATTGTCTGTTACATCCCTGTGACAGCATGTTACAGCCCTGTGCTAGTCTGTTATATCCCTCTGAAAGAATGTTACAGCCTGGTGATGGTCTCTTACAGCTTTCCGATAGCATGTTACAGCCCTGTGCTTGTCTGTTAAAGCCTTCCAATAGCATGTTACAGCCTTTTGCTAGTCTGTTATAGCCCTCTGATAGCATGTTATAGCCCTGTGCTTGTCTGTTATAGCTCTCTGAGTGTATATTACAACCATGTGCTAGTCTGTTATAGCCTTCCAATAGCATGTTACAGCCCTGTGCTAGTCTCTTATAGCCCTCTGATTGCATGTTACAGCCCTTTGCTTGTCTGTTATAGCCCTGTGATATCATGCTACAGCTCGTATTCTAGCCTGTTATATCCCTCTGAAAGCTTGTTACAGCCTTGTGCCAGTCTGTTATTGCCCTCTGATAGCATGTTACAGCCCTATGCTATCCTGTTATAGCTATCTGAAATCATGTTACAGCCCTTTTTCTACTCTGTTATATCCCTGTGATAGCATGTTATATCCCTGTGATTGCATGTTACTGCTGTGCTAGTCTGATATAGCCCTCTGATTGCATGTTACAGCCGTTTGCTTGTCTGTTATAGCCCTGTGATATCATGTTACAGCCCGTATTCTAGCCTGTTATATCCCCCTGAAAGCTTGTTACAGCCTTATGCTAGTCTGTTATAACCCTCTGATAGCATGTTACAACCCTATGCTATCCTGTTATAGCCATCTGAAATTATGTTACAGCCCTTTTTCTACTCTGTTATATCCTTGTGATAGCATGTTATATCCCTGTGATTGCATGTTACAGCCCTGTGCTATTCTGTTATAGCAGTCCAATAGCATGTTGCAGCCCTATGCTAGTCTGTTATAGCCCTCTGATAGCATTTTCCAGCCCTGTGCTGTCTGAAAGCATGTTACAGCTTTGTGCTAGTCTGTTTCAACACTGTGACATCATGTTACAGTCCTGTGATAGTCTCTCATATCCCTCTGAAAGCATGTTATAGCCTTATGCTAGTCTGTTACATCCCTGTGATATCAATTTAAAGCCCTGTTCTAGTCTGTTATAGCCCTCTGAAATCAAGTTTCTGCCTTCCCATAACATTTTACATCCCTGTGCTAGTCTGTTAAAGCACTCTGAAAGCTTGTTACAGCCCTGTGCTAGTCTGTTTTAGCATTCCAATAGCATGTTACAGCCCTGTGGTAGTCTGTCATAGCCCTCTGATAGCATGTTATAGCCCTGTGCTAGTGTGTTGCAGCTCTCTGATCGTCTGTTACATTCCTTTGATAGCATTTTACAGCCCTTTGCTAGTCTGTTATAGCCCTGTGATATCATGTTACAGCCCGTATTCTAGCCTGTTATATCCCCCTGAAAGCTTGTTACAGCCTTGTGCTAGTCTGTTATTTCCCTCTGAAAGAAAGTTACAGCCTGGTGATTGTCTCTTTCAGCCCTGTGATATGATGTTACAGCCCTGTTAGTCTGTTTTCTCCCTCTGAAATCATGTTACATCCCTGTGCCAGTCTGTTATAACCCTCTGATTGAATGTTACAGCCCTGTGCTAGTCCGTTATAGCCCTCTGATAGCATGTTACAGCCCTGTACTAGTCTTTTTTAGCCCTCTGAAATCTTGTTACAGCCCTGTGCTAGTCTGTTATAGCCCTGTGATATCATGCGACTGCACTTGTTCTAGCCTGTTATATCCTTCTGATAGCATGTTACAGTCATGTGCTAGTCTGTAATACCTCTCTGATAGTATGTTACATCCCTCTTATAGCCTGTTACAGCCTTTGATAGTTTCAGCCCTGTGATATGATGTTACAGCCCTAAACAAGTCTGTTATAGCCCTCTTATAGCATGTTACAACCCTATGCTAGTCTGTTATAGCACTCTGATAGCATGTTACAGTCCTGTGCTAGTCTGTTATATCTCTCTGAAAGCATGTTTCAGCCTATTTCTAGTCTGTTTTAAACCTATGGTAGCATGTTACAGCCCTGTGCTAGTTTGTTTTATCCCTCTGAAAGCATGTTACAGCCCTGTGCTAGTCTCTTATATCCCTCTGAAAGCATGTTACAGCCTGGTGATTGTCTGTTTCAGCCCTGTGATACGATGTTACAGACCTATGTTACTCTGTTATATGCCTCTGAAATCATGGTACATCCCTGTGCTGGTCTGTTATAGCCCTCTAATATCATTCCATGCTACAGCCCTGTGCTAGTGCTAGTATCTTATATCATTCTGAAAGCATGTTACAGCCTGTGCTAGTCTGTTATATCCTTCCAATAGCATGTTACAGTCCTGTCTAATGACAACACACAACCCAGCAACACAGTAATAAAGCACAGTACAGCCCTTGATGTAAAGAAATAGCCAATGATGTGTATAAACCATGGATGGCTAACGCCATGTATTAGCCAATGAGAGGCTTTGAAGCAACCCGTCAGCCATATTGGCACTCCCCAGAAGAAGCAATCCTCCTTTGGAATAAATCGAATTCTATAGTATTTCAATTAAATGTTTCAAGGGAAAAATGACATGTATTGAAGTATTTTTGTTGTTGTAGTGGGGACAGTAACATTAGAACTTAAACAAATATATACTTTAGTATTCTGTGTTTTTTTTATTATGTTGGTTAGGCCAGGGTGTGACATGGGTGATTTATGTGTCTTGTTTTGTCTAGGGGTTTTGTAGTCTATGGGGTTGTGTTCAGTTGAGTGTTCTAGGTAAGTCTATGGTTGCCTGGAGTGGTTCTCAATCAGAGGCAGGTGTTTATCGTTGTCTCTGATTGGGAACCATATTTAGGCAGCCATATTCTTCAGGTATTTGGTGGGTGATTGTTCCTGTCTCTGTGTTTTTCTACCAGTTAGGACTGTTTCGGTTTTTCCACGTTTTTTTTATTTTGTATAGTGTTCACATTTTCATCTTTCATTAAAGATGTTTATAAATAACCACGCTGCATTTTGGTCCTCCTCTCCTTCCCAGGAAGAAAACCGTTACATTACGAAAATGTGTTCATGTTTGTTTTCATTTTATATTTATATGTTTAGCGTTAAGGTGTATGTAATAGAATACATTTGGCCAAAACAAATCTAGACATTAAAGACATTAATAAATACATTTTAATAGCTTTCAAAATATTTTTTACTATGTTGGGGGAGTGCCAAGATGGAGGCGCGTTGGCTTCAAAACAGCTCCCCCTATCAGTCATCTTTGTGTACACCATTATGAACGCGTGCTCTTTCCATGACATAGACTGACCAGGTGAAACATATGATCCCTTGTTGATGTCACTTGTTAAATCCCCTTCAATCAGTGTAGATGAAGATGAAGATACAGGTTTAAAAAATTATTTTTAAGCCTTAAGACGACAGCAGACTATTTTCACACTTTGCTTTGTTGACAGCACTTTTACTGGGCCTCCTGTATATATATAGTAAAGATGTCTTCATTAAAGGACCATGAAAAGTACAGAGTAATGCCTGATGCTGTTAATATAATAGTATAATAATAGTTAGTAATAGTTTTTTGGCATTCATTATTGATCTATGATTTGTATGCACTTTTTGCACTTGTACGCACTGCTATAGTAAATAGTATGAAAAATAGTACATTTTAGATTTATATTTCAAATTTCATATGCTCTGAACAACCTATTCATAAAAAATTAGGGAATAGGGCTGGATTTAAAAGATATATTATATACAATCTACTTACACCACAGGAGGTTGGTGGCACCTTAATTGGAAAGGACGAGCTCGTGGTAATGGCTGGAGCGGAATCAGAGGGATGGTATCAAATGCCCTTCCATCTGCTCCGTTCCAGCCATTATTATGAGCCGTCCTCCCCTCAGCAGCCTCCACTGACATATATTCACCATCAACTGTACAATTGACATGCTATAACATTTCAGCTGCCTTATGACTGTACGTTTTTTTTATATAACAAGTGGTCAGGGAAAATGCGTCTCATTTCCTGATGCACTACTGTCATTCATTGTTGTCTCTCTCCCCCTGTGAACGAATGTCAGAATTGGCCAGCGACTTCACAGATTCTTCACAGTCTCAGCTTTCATCTAATATAACATTTTTGATGAACACAAAGTGGTTTTGTTTCACATTTTCTAATTGTGTTAATGTTTTATTTATCACATTCGGTATAAATGTATCTGTGTTTACCGTAGAACGATGGGAATACTTCCTATTTCTGTAGTAGACTCTCAGCGCTATGCAGCTTGTGATGTACCGTTCCACCACAACTGAATAGAGGCAGGAAAGTGGAGCTGTCCGCCAGAACAATCCGCAAAGCAATTTGGCCTAACTGAAGATGATTTATAAGCAAATCACCTTGATATGCCTTGATAAAACAATTAAATTACATCGAAAGTCCCCTAAGTAGGTTGCTTAACATTTAAGAGGAAGTAACTCTTTAAATGTAATAGTATAGTTCAGAGAATTAATGTATTAAGATATTTGTTTCCTTGCCTCGTTACAGTCTATGGACTGCTCTAAGGACTGACTGCAATGCATACTTTGATTTTGGTCGAAGTCACTGCCAAGAAAGGCTAATATTAGCATTTTCAGATGAAAAACATCACTCAGTCTGAAGTGAGGGTTCGGGTCAATTTGAAATTTCTGAATGTAATTAAATTCAATCCATGAATTTGAATTGGCCACACCAAAAAGGTGTGGGGTGCTTCCTGTGGGATGTGGCCAATTCAAATTCAACATTTGATTTGGAATGTAAGACCAATTCGCAATCAATTCAGAATTGAACATAACCCTGAAATTGTTATATTTGGGACCCAGCTCATGTTGATCGTTCATTATACCATATGCCATGCTGTCCTTCTACAGTACATGCCGGGGACACTCTTTTCACAAAGTAGCCCTGCTCCCTACAAGGCATGCCGCAACTCTGAATAACACCTCTTTATAATCCCATTCGCCAGGTAGACCTGAACATGCCTTAGGTAAATCAGTCTCCAATTGTGTGAGATTTTGAACTCCTGCTGATCACAAAAGCTATGTACCTCTCCAACTTTCCCAATTTAAGCTGGCACTTTTAAGACGACGCTAACACCGGCTTTCCCTGAGTGTAATCCAGGCTTCTGATCACATAGCAAGCAGCTCTATCCACTATGCTGCTGATAAAAATACCTAGCCTGTCTCTGCCTCTGCCCGAGGCTGGTAGTGAACCAGAGGATGAACAGAGGATGACCAGGAGGCGATGTGTGTTAGAACACGGTTGTGGACAATAGAAATGTGTTTCCATTTGCAACGCCTTGTCACAAGAACTCGCCGTTTACCTGGGTGTGTATTATACCATGCAACAATGGTATTTTCATTCCCACTAATATATGGGGATTGTGGTTTATCTACTGTAAGCTGTATGTAAGTCATATTTGCCAGTTAATAAGTGCTGCTTAACACATTAATTAAAAGTAAGTAATAGATGCACACACACACTATATGTTAATGTTTTTAAATGAATGTAAATTGTAAGGTCTTCTGTCTGTAATGTCTTTTTCGCTATATGTCGGACCCCAGTAAGACTAGCTGCTGCAATTAGCGTCGACTAATGGGATCCTAATAAATCTAATCAATCAAACAGTACTAGCATGTATATATTATTCATTATTTGTTTTAAATATGGGCTAACATCTAACTGAACCTTTGGCATTTCAAACTGTCGAGTGTCTCAACAATCCGATAATAATATTTTACTAAAGTTGATTTCAATCATAATCAAAAACAAGTCTCCTCATATTGTTTCAGCTGAAAGCCATTTTAACGGATAGCAACAACAACTGGATCTTTGTTCTCTGTGTCTTCTGCAATCTAACCTCCTGCTTTTAATTGCTGACATTTAATCAATAGATGCAAATGACAAAGGAGACCTATTATTCTTGTATTCGTCAATCTCGGGAGACAAAATGCAAGCTTGTAGGATAATTATATGGCACAAGGTTCTCTGTAAAGGTCAAAAAGTAGTTTGTTCAGGGGATCAGTATCATGATTGGTTGCCATATCGGGCAGAGAGCCAAAGTAAATGCTATGCTAGCTTAGGTTGTTGCCGCTCTCTAGGTTTAAATAGATGTGTACACACTTCCAGACAGAAACTCACAGACATCCACACACACACTGTGTTGAAGTCAACGTTCTTCGTATCTTGTCCCATTTGCATGGAAGCACTTGCACATTGTCTTTGATCATTCAAATGTCATAAGATGACGGCTACCTACCCATAAGGCTACCTACATCTTCCATGTCTTAAAGTTCCCAAAAGCCTATGGGATATTACAGTATCTTTTTTACATGCGTGCATCACAAAAGAGAGCGCATGGAGCATTTCAAGCTGGAGTGAGCAACACCTGCTATCTGGCCTTTAGAGTACAGGGCAATGGGAGTTGATTAATCACACTATGACAGTCCATCCACCAGATACCAAATTTAATTATGAAAGCGATAAATAACGTTTTCTAGGACTGTACAGATCATCTGGCTCTCTCAGGATCCACAACTGGTGAGTTATCTTCCCGGGCACATCACATTTATGGAGCCTTGTGATGGATGGCTAACCAGACACTTTTATGGCTGAAATATTTATTTACCAAGCACCCCTAATAAATAAAACACATCCATTATTTATCGTATACTGCACGTCCGATCCAAAATTGTAGTCATCAGGAATAATTTCTCACTTTTTGCAAGTAAATGTGTGGATATTCTATTGAAATATGTTTCCTAATGATACAAATAACGCAAAACAAGTTTTTGATCATATTGAACTCAAATTAACACAACTTCTGATTCTGAGAAAATTTATGTAATTTACTGTTATTTGCGGCTGTAAGCAAATCATTGTAAAAAATATTCAGCTATCATTCATCACTCAGTTTACCATCTGCAGTGCACTAAATCCCCAACAGGAGTGATCATTGGGGTCCCTATTCAAACATGTACACACTCAGCACGATAAACACTACTGTAGCTACTGTACTATCGAAACTACAACTGTCCGTTGTTGAAACACTACTAATGCTATATTACTATTACTGACACTAACTGTTAGCTTTTAAAAAATATCTTATTATCAACATGTGTACCATTCATCCATAGCTCATCTAGCCGGTTTATAGTTTATTCTCTCTTTCTTGCTGTGTTCTTGGAGTTATTTTGCAGTGATAACAGCTCCCTCAATGGAACATCCTCAAACAGATACAACGTGGCAGCTTGAAGGTTACAAACAACAAAGCGAGGCGAGTGAATATACCCTGGATACTTTACGCTTCAAGACATATTTGAAAGATTTACAAGGGAAAGGGGGGAGAGAGAAAAAAAGTATAATAAATTCAGCAGCAGGCGTAGACATTATATCCATGTATCACCTGCTACGGTGCAGGGAATAAAAGGCCTCTATGAATGCAGTCTATTACCTACAGAGGCTGCTAACCACGTGCCACTGTTGATTTCTCAGAGCAGTCGATACATTGAGCAAGGCCACAGCATGGCAGCAGCATTGTACACCCCCCCCCCCCCCCCATTTAAACAGCTCACATTGGTTCTAAGTGTCACACTTTGGTAAACGGTTGAGCGATTTCTCATGATTCTCTTCTGTGTATAAATTCTGTGTATTTATGCGCTTGCCATGCGTAAAATGCAGAGGGGACAGGGGCCGTCTGTGCTGATCAGATGATGACAGTCATGAAGACCATGGTGCTGCTTTGGTACACATTGAACCAACCAATATCACCACTGATACTGTTCCGTAGCCTATTTGAGAGTTTTCATCTATATTTTTTGTAGCTGTCTATTTACCACCATAAACCAATGATGGCACTAAGACCGCACTCAACGAGCTGTATAGGGCCATAAGGAAGCAAGAAAATGCTCCCCCAGAGGTGGTACTCCTACTGGCCGATGACTTTAATGCAGGAAAACTGAAATTCTTTTACCTCATTTCTACCAGCATGTCACCTGTGCAACTAGAGGTGAAAAAACTCTAGATAACCTTTACTCCTGTCACGATCGTTATAAGGAATGGACCAAGATGCAGTGTTGTAGTCGTACATTTTCCTTTAATAAATGAACACCGAACAAAATCAACAAACTACCAAATGAAACGTGAAGCTACTGGTATGCACAAAGGCAACTAACTGTAGACAAGATCCCACAAATCACAATGGGGAAAATGGCTACCTAAATATGATCCCCAATCAGAGACAACGATAAACAGCTGTCTTGTCACTATCAAGCCCCAACCAACATAGAGAATAAACAGCTCTCTATGGTCAGGGCGTGACAGTACCCCCCCAAAGGTGCGGACTCCGACCACAAAACCTGACTCAATAGGGGAGGGTCCGGGTGGGCATCTACAATGGATGACACAGGGCGTCGGGGGCGCCTCCGGTACGGGGCGAAGTACCCACTCCGCTCACAGATACGTCATCCTCCATGGCGGCTCTGGTGCGGGGATCGTCGCCGGAAGCTCCGGACCGTGGGTCGTCGCTGGAGGCTCCGGACCGTGGGTCGTCGCTGGAGGCTCCGGACCGTGGATCGTCGCCGGAGGAAACCGAACGTAGATCATTGCAGGAGGCTCTGGACTGAGAACCCCTGCTGAAGGCTCTGGACTGCAGACCATCGCTGAAGGCTCCAGACTGCCGACCATCGCTGGAGGCTCCGGACCGCCGGCCGTCGCTGGAGGTTCTGGACCATAGACCGTCTCATGAGGTTCCGGACTGTGGACCATCTCAGGAGGTTCCGGACTGTGGACCGTCTCAGGAGGTTCCGGACTGGGAACTGTCGCCGGAAGCTCTGGACTGGGAACTGTCCCCGGAAGCTCTGGACTGTGGAGGCGCACTGGAGGCCTGATGCGTGGTGCCGGTACAGGTGGCACCGGGCTGATGACATGCACCTCAGGGCGAGTGCGGGGAGGAGGCACAGGACGTACTGGACTGTGGAGGTGCACTGGAGGCCTGATGCGTGGGACCGGTACAGGTGGCACCGGGCTGGTGACACGCACCTCAGGGTGAGTGCGAGGAGCAGGAACAGGACAGACCAGACTGGGGACACGCACTTGAGGGAGAGTGCGAGGAGCAGGAACAGGACACACCTGACTGGGAAAGTGCACTTGAGGGAGAGTGCGAGGAGTTGCCACAGGACGCACTGGGTTGTGAAGATGCACTGGAGACCTGGTGTGTATAGCCGACATCAATTGTTCCGAAACTTTAGCACACTTCTAAGGATGAGTACGGGGAGCTGACTCAGGTGGCACCAAACTGACAACATTATTCCAAGTCCGTGCATCCTCCACCAACTCAACAACTCTCCCATTTCTCTCTCCTCCAAATTCTCCTTTTTCTCCCAGACTGGCTCTGGTTCACTCCTCGCCACCGCCGACTGTGGCCTACCTCCCCCCTTCGTCGCTGTCCCTCCTTTGCAGCTTCCGCCTGCCTCCAATGCAGGCTCTTCTCTCCTGTTATTATGTCGTCCCAAGTCCAGGATGTTCTCTCCCTAATCTCCTCCACAGACCAGGATGCCATTATCTCCCGGGCACGCTGCTTGGTCCGTTGTTGGTGGGATTAATAAATGAACACCGAACAAAAACAACAAACTACCAAACGAAACGTGAAGCTACTGGTATGCACACAGGCAACTAACTGTAGACAAGATCCCACAAATCACAATGGGGAAAATGGCTACCTAAATATGATCCCCAATCAGAGACAACAATAAAGAGCTGTCTCTGATTGGGGACCATACCAGGCCAACATAAACCATGAATCACCTAGATGACCCACCCTAGTCACTATCAAGCCCCAACCAACATAGGGAATAAACAGCTCTCTATGGTCAGGGCGTGACAACTCCACACACACATATAAAGCTCCCCCTCGCTCTCCATTTGGCAAATCTGATTATAACTCTATCCTCCTGATTCCTGCTTACAAGCAAATACTTAAACAGGAAGTACATGTGAGTCTCTCAATACGGAAGTGGTCCGATGAAGCAGATGCTAAACTACAGGTCTGTTTCGCTAGCACAGACTGGAATATGTTATGAGACTCATCCGATGGCATTGAGGAGTTGGCCAGGTCAGTCACCAGCTTCATTAATAAGTACATTGATCACGTTGTCCACACAGTGACCGTACGTACATATCCCAACCAGAAGCCATAGATTACGGGGAACATCCTCACTGAGCTAAAGGCTAGAGCTGCCACTTTCAAGTAGGCTCCTCAGAGGAGGAAGGGGAGGACCATCCTCCTCAGTGTACTTCATAAAAAAACATAATAAAACATTATCCTTTTTAGATAAACTATACTAAATATATTCACATTTCACCAAATAATTGATTAAAACATACTGTTTTGCAATGAAGGTCTACAGGAGCCTCAACATCACTAGAGTAGCACCATTGAGCAGCCAGAGGACAGCAATCTTCCGTCCTCCTCTTGGTACATTGACTTCAATACAAAACCTAGGAGGCTCTTGGATCTCACCCCCTTCCACAAACTTACACTACCGGTCAAAAGTTTTAGAACACCTACTCATTTAAGGGGTTTTGTTTTTACTATTTTCTACATTGTTGAAAAGTAGTGAAGATATCAACACTATGAAATAACCCATATGGAATCATGTAGTAACCAACAAAGGGTTAAACAAAAAAAAAATATTTAGTAGCCACCATTTGCCTTGATGACAGCTTTGCACACTCTTGGCATTCTCTCCACCAGCTACATGAGGAATGCTTTTCCCAACAGTCTTGAAGGAGTTCCCACGTATGCTGAGCGTTTGTTGGCTGCTTTTTCTTCACTATGCGGTCCAACTCACCCCAAACCATCTCAATTAGGTTGAGGTGGGATGATTGTGGAGGCCAGGTCATCTGATGCAGCACTCCATAACTCTCATTTTTGGTCAAATAGCCCGTACACAGCTTGGAGGTGTGTTTTGGGTCAGTGTCCTGTCGAAAAACAAATGATAGTCCCACTAAGCGCAAACAAGATGGGATGGAGTATCGCTGCAGAATGCTGTGGTAGCCATGCTGGTTAAGTATGCCTTGAATTCTAAATAAACCACAGACAGTGTTCACCAGCAAAGCACCCCCACACCATCACACCTCCTCCTCCATGCTTTACGGTTGGAACCTCATATGCGGAGATCCTCCATTAACCTACTCTGCGTCTCACAAAGACACGGCGGTTTGAACCAAAAATCTCAAATTTGGACTCATCAGACCAAAGGACAGATTTCCACCTGTCCATTGCTCGTGTTTCTTGGCCCAAGCAAGTCTCTTCTTCTTATGGGTGTCCTTTAGTAGTGGTTTCTTTGCAGCAATTCGACCATGAAGGCCTGATTCACGCAGTCTCCTCTGAACAGCTGATGTTGAGATGTGTCTGTTACGGAACTCTGTGAAGCATTTATTTGGGCTGCAATCTGAGGTGCAGTTAACTCTAATGAACGTGTCCTCTGCAGAAGAGGTAACTGTGAGTCTTCTTTTCCTGTAGCGGTCCTCATGAGAGCCTGTTGCATCTTAGCGCTTGATGGTTTTTGCGACTGGTTTTTGTGACTTTCAAAGTTCTTGAAATGTTCTGTATTGACTGTCCTTCATGTCTTAAAGTAATGATGGACTGTCCTTTCTCTTTGCATCTTTGAACTGTTCTTGTCATAATATGGACTTGGTATTTTACCAAAAAGGGCTATTTTCTGCATACCACACCTACTTTACAGTACCTTGTCACAACACAACTGATTGGCTCAAACGCATTAAGAAGGAAAGAAATTCCACAAATTAACTTTTAACAAGGCACATCTGTTAATGAAATACATTCCAGGTGACTACCTCATGAAGCTGGTTGAGAGAATGCCAAGAGTGTGCAAAGCTGTCATCAAGGCAATGGGTGGCTACTTTGAAGAATCTCAAATATAAAATATATTTGAATTTGTTTATCCCTTTTTTGATTACTACATGATTCCATTTGTGTTGTTTCATAGTGTTCATGTCTTCACAATTATTCTACAATGTAGAAAATAGTCTAAAATAAAAATCCTTGAATGAGTAGGTGTTCTAACTCTTGGGTGTATATTATACCATGCAACAATGGTATTTTCATTCCCACTGATGTGGTGATTATGGTTTATCTACTGTAAGCTGTATGTAAGTCATATTTGCCAGTTAATAAAGTGCTGCTTAACACATTAATTAAAAGTAACTAATAGATGCACACACACTATATGTTAATGTTTTTAAATGAATGTAAATTGTTAGGTCTTTTGTCTGTAATGTATTTTTCGTTATATGTCAGACCCCAGTAAGACTAGCTGCTGCAATTAGCGTCGACTAATGGTGAAAAATAACAATGCGGTTATTTTACACCTGTTGTTTACGAAGCATGTGACAAATACCATTTTATTTGATTCCTAAAGCACACACATATCTTTTGGATCTACAGTTAATATCACAGTGGTTCTAAATTGGATCTCTACAGTGGATCTCTACCATTGAACCCCTACCATAACTGCTCATATTACCACACTGTTATATATTTTTTCAGTAGAAACACTGATGTAGAATACAATATACAGTGGGGCAAAAAAGTATTTAGTCAGCCACCAATTGTGCAAGTTCTCCCACTTAAAAAGATGAGAGAGGCCTGTAATTTTCATCATATGTACACTTCAACTATGACAGACAAAATGAGAAAACAAAATCCAGAAAATCACATTATAGGATATTTTATGAATTTATTTGCAAATTATGGTGGAAAATAAGTATTTGGTCAATAACAAAAGTTTATCTCAATACTTTGTTATATACCCTTTGTTGGCAATGACAGTGGTCAAACATTTTCTGTAAGTTTTCACAAGGTTTTCACACACTGTTGCTGGTATTTTGGCCCATTGCTCCATGCAGATCTCCTCTAAAGATTTTCTATGGGGTTGAGATCTGGAGACTGGCTAGGCCACTCCAGGACCTTGAAATGCTTCTTACGAAGCCACTCCTTCATTGATCGGGCGGTGTGTTTGAGATCATTGTCATGCTGAAAGACCCAGCTACGTTTCATCTTCAATGCCCTTGCTGATGGAAGGAGGTTTTCACTCAAAATCTCACGATACATGGCCCCATTCATTCTTTCCTTTACACGGATCAGTCGTACTGGTCCCTTTGCAGAAAAACAGCCCCAAAGCATGATGTTTCCACCCCCATGCTTCACAGTAGGTTTGGATGCAACTCAGCATTCTTTGTCCTTCAAACACGACAAGTTGAGTTTTTACCAAAAAGTTATATTTTGGTTTCATCTGACCATATGACATTCTCCCAATCTTCTTCTGGATCATCCAAATGCTCTCTAGCAAACTTCAGACGGGCCTGGACATGTACTGGCTTAAGCAGGGGGACACGTCTGGCACTGCAGGATTTGAGTCCCTGGCGGCGTAGTGTGTTACTGATGGTAGGCTTTGTTACATTGGTCTCAGCTCTCTGCAGGTCATTCACTAGGTCCCCCCGTGTGGTTCTGAGATTTTTGCTCACTGTTCTTGTGATAATTTTGACCCCACGGGGTGAGATCTTGCGTGCAGCCCCAGATCGAGGGAGATTATCAGTGGTCTTGTATGTCTTCCATTTCCTAATAATTGCTCCCACAGTTGATTTATTCAAACCAAGCTGCTTACTTATTGCAGATTCAGTCTTCCCAGCCTGGTGCAGATCTACAATTTTGTTTCTGGTATCCTTTGACAGCTCTTTGGTCTTGGCCATAGTGGAGTTTGGAGTGTGACTGTTTGAGGTTGTGGACAGGTGTCTTTTATACTGATAACAAGTTCAAACAAGTGCCATTAATACAGGTAACGAGTGGAGGACAGAGGAGCCTCTTAAAAAAGAAGTTACAGGTCTGTGAGAGCCAGAAATCTTGCTTGTTTGTAGGTGACCAAATACTTATTTTCCACCATAATTTGCAAATAAATTCATAAAAAATCCTACAATGTGATTTTCTGGATTTTTTTTACTCATTTTGTCTGTCATAGTTGAATTGTACCTATGATGAAAATTACAGGCCTCTCTCATCTTTTTAAGAGGGGGAACTTGCACAATTGGTGGTTGACTAAATACTTTTTTGCCCCACTGTATAATAACATATCGGCCTACTGCAGGGTTCCCCAACTGGCGGCCCATGGTCCGAATTTGGCCCGCGGGAGGTTTTATTTTGCCACCCATCTTTTTTGGGGGTGTTATAGAGTTATCATTGTTGGACATACAAAACTGTAAAAACACCAGAAAATCAGCTCCAAGTGATTTTAATTTGGGAAATCTGTTCATAATTATTTCCACACGTAATAGAGAGATATGTGTGATTGTATACAACTGTAAGCAAGGTTTGAAATTATGTTTGTTTTATTCAAATATTATATCTGTTTGGGCTTATATCTGTTTGGGCAATTTGCAGTCTAAAAATTATTTGTAATTATGTTTTGGCCCCCCGACCATCCGCTCAAGAAGAAAATCGTCCCACGGCTAAATCTAGTCGATGATCCCTGGCTTACTGTATACTAATCATTTTCTCAGTAAATTCAAACTCTACACTGGGAGAATAGAGTAGTAATAAAATATTATACTAAGTACTAGCAACTGTAGCTATTTTGCATTACACACAATCCGATCTATTTCTGTGATTAGATACATCTACATTGCCCTTGTTTAGTTATAAATAGTCTGGTTTATTATTAATGCCGTTTCTCTTTCGCTGCAGGTGCGAACCCAGAGTGAGAATGTTGCAGCCACCTCCATAACGTGATTTAGCCTACGTTGCCTCGTTAAGATACCAGCCTCACAGTATATCATCTCAACCAGATAGAACTGTGCCATTGGTGACACTAGCATTTTTCCTCCACGTTGTTAGTGACCGAACCAACGTCCTGTCTTAATTACTGAACTATTTTTCCAGGCTGGTGTGTTGCGTCTAACTCATTATTCACCCTCAATTATATGATGCCCATGTCCTCCAGACTTAATTACTTCTTCTGCTAAGAAGATAAATTCATTTCCTGATTAACCCTTGCACCCCTGAAGAGGCCGGCTGGTCTGACACAAAACTCAGTACCACTGGTAACAACGATATCATTAGCCAGGTGACTTATTTCTGGCCTTTGTTATTCTCTGTTTATGCAATGGATGCATATACAGTTAGCCTGGTTGATGCCACCCACATAGCGCACAGTGAAGGAGAGCTGTGACCTACTGGTCTGGACAGGAGTCCATTTGTTGGTGCAATATTCACCCAGAAATTGATCAAGCTTTAATTGGTTCTCTCAAACAGTTATTCTTTTCTGGATGGGTGCTGAGACCTCATTGTTTGGTTTTATAAATCTAACACTTCTACTGGAAGAGGGCGGCACTCAGGGGCTGTGTGGCTGTACATGTGGGTGTTTGTGTCACAGGAAGGCCAAGATCTGATCTAGCGCTAACCTAAATAAGGTATTTCTGTTTTTTATTTTTGATGAATTCGCAAACATTTCTAAAAACCTGTTTTTGCTTTGTCATTATGGGTTGTTGTGTGTAGATTAATGAGGGAAAACAATAATGTAATCCATTTTAGGAGAAGGCGTAACGTAACAAAATGTGGAAAAAGTCAAGGGGTCTGAATACTTTCCGAATACACTGTATACTGTATTCTAGTCTCATCCTTTATAACTACTGCTGTACACACCTTTTCTATTAATATACTGTCCATACTGTCTATACACACCATCATATACTTATATACAGTATATTCATACTGAGCAAAATTATACATGAAACATGAAACAATTTCAAAGATTTTACTGAGTTATAGTTCATATAAGGAAATCAGTCAATTGAAATACATTTTTTAGGCCCTAACCTATGGATTTAACATGAATGGGCAGGGGTGCAGCCATGGGTGGGCCAGGCCCAGCCAATCGGGATGAGTTTTTCCCCATATAAGGGCTTTATTACAGACAGAAATACTCCTCAGCATCCCCCCATCCCCCTTCAGACGATCCCACAGGTGAAGAAGCCGGATGTGGAGCTCCTGGGCTGGTTACATGTCGTCTGTGGTTGTGAGGCTGGTTAGACGGACTGCCAAATTCTGTAAACAACGTTGGAGACAGCTTATGGAAGAGAAATTAAAATTCAGTTCCTTGGCAACAGCTCTGGTGGAAATTCCTACAGTCAGCATGCCAATTGCACGCTTTGCAACCTCCCTCAAAACTTGAGACATCAGTGACATTGTGTTGTGTGACAAAACGGCAAATTTTAAAGTGGCCTTTTATTGTCCCCAGCACAAGCTGCACCTGTGTAATGATCATGCTGTTGAATCAGCTTCTTGATATACAACACCTGTCAGGTGGATGGATTAACTTGGCAAAGGATAAATGCTCACTAACAGGGATGTTAACAAACATTTGCACAAAATTTGAGAGAAATAAGCTGGGATCTTTTATTTCAGCTCATGAAACATGGGACCAACACTTTACATGTTGTGTTTTTATTTTTTGTTCAGTGTAGTTTATTCCAGACTCTGACATTGCTCGTTCTGATATTTCTAAATTCCTTATTTGGGTGTATTGTATTGTATCTGTATACTTCTGGCCCTTCTTTGGACACTGTGCTAACAACCCTCCAGGCAAGCTTCAATGCCATACAACTCTCCTTCTGTGGCCTCCAATTGCTCTTAAATACAAGTAAAACTAAATGGATGCTCTTCAGCCGATCGCTGCCTGCACCTGCCCACCTGTCCAACATCACTACTCTGGACGGCTCTGACTTAGAATACGTGGACAACTACAAATACCTAGGTGTCTGGTTAGACTGTAAACTCTCCTTCCAGACCCACATCAAACATATCCAATCCAAAGTTAAATCTAGAATTGGCTTCCTATTTCGCAACAAGTGTTTTACTTGCTATATTGTATTTACTTTGCCACCATGGCCTTTTTTTTGCCTTTACCTCCCTTATCTCACCTCATTTGCTCACATCGTATATAGACTTGTTTATACTGTATTATTTATTGACTGTATGTTTGTTTTACTCCATGTGTAACTCTGTGTCGTTGTATGTGTCGAACTGCTTTGCTTTATCTTGGCCAGGTCGCAATTGTAAATGAGAACTTGTTCTCAACTTGCCTACCTGGTTAAATAAAGGTGAAATAAATAAATACAATAAAATAGTTAGGTATCACTGCACTGTTGGAGCTGGAAACAGAAGCATTTCGTTACACCGGCAATAACATCTGCAATGTGTTCCAGTCACCAATAAAATTTGATTTTATTTGATTTTGAGTAAGAAAGACAGAGAGAACCAATCAGTAAAAGCACAGAACCCTTAATTACCGACGCCAAGTGGCAACAACATCAAACAGCCTCTTCAGACTCTGAAGTCAGGGGGGACTTAGTAAGTTTGGTATCAGCCAGACTAATAGACAGTTACTGCTGTGTGGCAACTGATACTTACTTATTCTTCCTCATTTCTAGGTGGATCAAGGCTTCCACTAGAGTGCCACTTCTGCCGATATTCTGCCTTTTTGGAGATCGTTTTCCCCAGGCCACCGTCCCTCATCTCCTTCTCCATTTTTCTTTGACAGGTTTCCTTTGGACAGTCACACAACTAATAAGAGGGATGAAAGGTGTAAATGACAAACATTATTATTTGAAGGAAATTGATAGCTTCCAAATTGTAATCACTCTTACTCTAGAACGTATATTACTTTGGTACCTATCTCAAACCCCCTCACCACTACTTCCACCAAATGGTGGCGAATGAGGCCACGGCGTCTCCAGTTTGGATTCAAACATAAACTTAGCTAAACATGACCTTCGTGTATTTATAATGAACATAGTACATTTGGAAATAGATTACATTGTGGTGACCAAGTATTTGTTGCAATCTCTCATAAAGACGACTTTGGCTGCATGGATAAGTTACAGGTATATTTTAATTAGCATTGGTGGAGGGTTGCTCTGGGCCGTTTGCCATCTCTCTCCCACCAATGTGACATGTCCTCTGATTACTGGCATTATGGCACATTTGCAGTTGATAATCAGTCTCAGTTTCATGCTAAATTTCTCATTACGCTGCTGGAGATGTCACTTTGGCTCCCAGTCTGCATTAATAGGCTTTAATCTAGATCAGTGTGTGTGTGTGTGTGTGTGTGTGTGTGTGTGTGTGTGTGTGTGTGTATGTGTGTGTGTGTGTGTGTGTGTGTTCACACGTATTTGTGTGTGTGTGTGTGTGTGTGTGTGTGCGTTGACAAAAAGGCTGCCTGCTGTATGCCACAAACGTCAGGTATAATCTTGTAAAGAACCCCCAAGAGGACACTTGTTTAATAATCACCCTTCATAGTTCATCATGTCAGATTGGAGGAGAATGATTAGCTTCTACCTAGGTGTAGCTCCATTCTCGTATATGAGCCTCTATGTTAAACACAGGGACCTTTGTCAATCAAAGTATGAAGTATAAATTTAGGTCAGTTGTATATTAAATTGTAGGTCAGTTATGTATTATTGTGTAATGTCTTTTAGTGTTGTATAAATTATTACATAAATGTGAGTTTTGGGGTTTATACTGAAGAATGTGGCACTGTAGGGACAACTTGCAATCAAATTTCAGATCTCGTCATCATTAATTATTTAAATATTAACTGCACCTGGATTCTGAGGCTGTACAGTCTCATTTGCTTCAATCACTTGAAAAATAATTCACTGAGTGAAAAAAAATACGTATAGTCTAATCAACATCTTTCAGAATCTGACTGAGACCAAAACTGTGACAAAATCTGTACGGGGAAATCTATCTGACTGAATATAACCAAATCCTTTAAGTCGCGCCATCAATTCACTTCTGACGGTTATCCCGACCCAGTACGAATTTTGCTCAGTCACTCACTTGTTTTGTTTGTAGCCCCAGAGGACCGCTTCTCTTTCATGATTGAATCGTGTCATTAGAACAAGAGAGATAATCAAAAACATACTTAATCAGCAAGTTACATTTGATGTACTGTAGTTTCCCATTAATGATAATATTCATAGCGATCTTTAATTAAGTAAGCTTTTTTTGTAGGAGACAGATTAAAAAAACAAAAGTATCAAGGATGAAAAAAAACATTTTATTTACATAGTTAATTATTGCAATGAAAGGTAACAATGTTGTATAAATGAGACTGAAATTTAAAATTCAGCTTATCATTATGTTTTATAAATATAACTAGTTTCTAGCATAATATACACTACATCATGACCAAAAGTATGTGGACACCTGCTCGTCGAACATCTCATTCCAAAATCATGGGCATTATTATGGAGTTGGTCCCCCCTTTGCTGCTATAACAGCCTACACTCTTCTGGGAAGGCTTTCCACTAGATGTTGGAACATTGCTGCGGGGACTTGGTTCCATTCAGCCACAAGAGCATTAGTGAGGTTGGGCACTGATGTTGGGAAATTAGGCCTGGCTCACATTCAGCTCTTCAATTCATCCCAAAGGTGTTCGATGGGGTTGAGGTCAGGGCTCTGTGCAGGCCAGTCAAGTTCTTCCACACCGATTTCGACAAACCATTTCTGTATGGATCTCGCTTTGTGCACGGGGGCATTGTCATGCTGAAACAGGAAAGGGCCTTCCCCAAACTGTTTCCACAAAGTTGGAAGCAGAGAATCGTTTAGAATGTCATTGTATGTTGTAGCATTAAGATTTCCCCTGGAACCAAGGGGCCTAGCCCGAACCATGAAAAACAGCCCCAGACCATTATTCCTCCTCCACCAAACTTTACAGTTGGCACTATGCATTCGGGCATGTAGCGTTCTCCTGGCATCTGCTAAAACTAGTTTCATCCGTCGGACTGCCAGTTGGTGAATCAAGAGTCATCACTCCAGAGAATGCGTATCCACTGCTCCAAAGACCAATGGCGGAGAGCTTTACACCACTCCAGCCGATGCATGGAGTGGTGTAAAAAAATGTTTTTATGATGCTCCCGACGAACAGTTCTTGTGCTGACGTTGCTTCCAGAGGCAGTTTGGAACTTGGTAGTGAGTGCTGCAACCGACGACAGATTATTTTTACGTGATTCAGCACTCGCGGGTCTGTTCTGTGAGCTTGTGTGGCCTACCACTTTGCGGCTGAGCCATTGTTGCTCCTAGACGTTTCCACTTCACAATAACAGCACTTACAGTTGACAGGGGCAGCTCAAGCAGAGCTGAAATTTGATGAACTGACTTGTTGGAAAGTTTGCATCCTATGACAGTGCCACATTGAAATTCACTGAGCACTTCAGTAAGGTCATTCTACTGCCAATGTTTGTCTACGGAGACTGCATGGCTGTGTGCTCGATTTTATACACCTGTCAGCAACGGGTGCTGCTGAAATAGCTATATCAACAAATTTGAAGGGTCCACATACTTTTATATATTATGTATATATATACATACAGTGCCTTGCGAAAGTATTCGGACCCCTTGAACTTTGCGACCTTTTGCTACATTTCAGGCTTCAAACATAAAGATATGAAACTGTATTTTTTTGTGAAGAATCAACAACAAGTGGGACACAATCATGAAGTGGAACGACATTTATTGGATATTTCAAACTTTTTTAACAAATCAAAAACAGAAAAATTGGGCGTGCAAAATTATTCAGCCCCCTTAAGTTAATACTTTGTAGCGCCACCTTTTGCTGCGATTACAGCTGTAAGTCGCTTGGGGTATGTCTCTATCAGTTTTGCACATCGAGAGACTGACATTTTTTCCCATTCCTCCTTGCAAAACAGCTCGAGCTCAGTGAGGTTGGATGGAGAGCATTTGTGAACAGCAGTTTTCAGTTCTTTCCACAGATTCTCGATTGGATTCAGGTCTGGACTTTGACTTGGCCATTCTAACACCTGAATATGTTTATTTTTGAACCATTCCATTGTAGATTTTGCTTTATGTTTTGGATCATTGTCTTGTTGGAAGACAAATCTCCGTCCCAGTCTCAGGTCTTTTGCAGAATCCATCAGGTTTTCTTCCAGAATGGTCCTGTATTTGGCTCCATCCATCTTCCCATCAATTTTAACCATCTTCCCTGTCCCTGCTGAAGAAAAGCAGGCCCAAACCATGATGCTGCCACCACCATGTTTGACAGTGGGGATGGTGTGTTCAGCTGTGTTGCTTTTACGCCAAACATAACGTTTTGCATTGTTGCTGTAACGACGTTCGTCTGTAGAAGGAGAAGCAGACCAAAAAGCAGCGTGGTGGTTACTCATGTTCTTTAATGGAAAATGAACGATACATGAAATAACTGAAATCTACAAAACAAACGGAACGTGAAAAACCTATACAGCCTATCCTGTGACAACAAATACAGGGACAGGAACAATCACCCACAAACACACAGTGAAACCCAGGCTACCTAAGTATGATTCTCAATCAGAGACAACTAATGACACCTGCCTCTGATTGAGAACCATACTAGGCCGAAAACATAGAAATGCCCCAAAACATAGAAAAACAAACATAGACTGCCCACCCAACTCACGCCCTGACCATACTAAATAAATACAAAACAACGGAAAATCAAGGTCAGAATGTGACAGTACCCCCCCCCCCAAAGGTGCGGACTCCGGCCGCAAAACCTTGACCTATAGGGGAGGGTCTGGGTGGGCGTCTGTCCGCGGTGGCGGCTCTGGCGCGGGACGCGGACTCCACTTCATCATTGTCTTAGTCCGCCTTATTGTCCGCCTCCGTGGCTTTCTCACCATGGCCACCCCTCTCAATGACCCCACTGGACAGAGGGGCTGCTTGGGACAGAGGGGCGGCAGCTGCTCGGGACAGAGGGGCGGCAGCTGCTCGGGACAGAGGGGCAGCTGCTCGGGACAGAGGGGCGGCAGCAGCTTGGGACAGAGGGGCGATAGCAGCTCGGGACAGAGGGGCGGCAGCTGCTCTGGACAGAGGGGCAGCTGCTCGGGCGGCCCCTGGCTGACTGGCGGCACTGGCGGCCCCTGGCTGACTGGCGGCCCCTGGCTGACTGGCGACACTGGCGGCCCCTGGCTGACTGGCGGCACTGGCGGCCCCTGGCTGACTGGCGGCACTGGCGGCCCCTGGCAGACTGGCGGCACTGGCGGCCCCTGGCTGACTGGCGGCACTGGCGGCCCCTGGCTGACTGGCGGCACTGGCGGCCCCTGGCTGACTGGCGGCACTGGCGGCCCCTGGCTGACTGGCGGCACTGGCGGCCCCTGGCTGACTGGCGGCACTGGCGGCCCCTGGCTTACTGGCGGCACCTGGCTGACTGGCGGCACTGGCGGCCCCTGGCTGACTGGCGGCACTGGCGGCCCCTGGCTGACTGGCGGCACTGGCGGCCCCTGGCTGACTGGCGGCACTGGCGGCCCCTGGCTGACTGGCGGCACTGGCGGCACCTGGCAGACGGGCGGCACTGGCGGCTCCTGGCAGACGGGCGGCACTGGCGGCTCCTGGCAGACGGGCGGCACTGGCGGCTCCTGGCAGACGGGCGGCACTGGCGGCACTGGCGGCTCCTGGCAGATGGGCGGCACTGGCGGCGCTGGGCAGACGGGCGGCACTGGCGGCGCTGGGCAGACGGGCGGCACTGGCGGCGCTAGGCGGCACTAACGGCGCTGGAGAGGAGGAAGGCTCTGGAAGCGCCTGACTGAGTAGCTCTCGTAGCGCCGAACAGGCGGGAGACTCCGGCAGCGCTGGAGAGGAGGAAGCCCCTGTAAGGATGGGCCGGAGAGACAGCCTGGTATGAGGAGCTGCCACCGGAGGGCTGGTGCGTGGAGGTGGTGACGGATAGACCGGGCCGTGCAGGCGCACTGGAGCTCTTGAGCACCGAGCCTGCCCAACCTTACCCGGTTGAATGGTCCCGGTAGCCCTGCCAGTGCGGCGAGGTGGAATAGCCCGCACTGGGCTATGCAGGCGGACCGGGGACACCGTGCGCAAGGCTGGTGCCATGTAAGCCGGCCCAAGGAGACGCACTGGAGACCAGATGCGTAGAGCCGGCTTCATGGCACTTGGCTCGATGCCCACTCTAGCCCGGCCGATACGCGGAGCTGGAATGTACCGCACCGGGCTGTGCACCCGCACTGGGGACACCGTGCGCTCCACAGCATAACACGGTGCCTGCCCGGTCTCTCTAGCCCCCCGGTAACCACAGGAAGTTGGCTCAGGTCTCCTACCTGGCGTAGCCATACTCCCTGTTAGCCCCCCCCAATACATTTTTGGGACTGACTCCCGGGCTTCCTTGCCAACCGTGTTCCCTCATATCGCCGGCTCCTCTCTCCGGCTGCCTCTGCTCTCCTCGCTGCCTCCACCTGTTCCCATGGAAGGCGATCCTTTCCCGCCAGGATCTCCTCCCATGTGTAGCAACCCTTGCCGTCCAACACATCGTCCCAAGTCCATTCCTCCTTGTACCGCTGTTGCCCGTTACCACGCCGCTTGGTCCTTGGTTGGTGGGTGATTCTGTAACGACGTTCGTCTGTAGAAGGAGAAGCAGACCAAAAAGCAGCGTGGTGGTTACTCATGTTCTTTAATGGAAAATGAACGATACATGAAATAACTGAAATCTACAAAACAACAAACGGAACGTGAAAAACCTATACAGCCTATCCTGTGACAACAAATACAGGGACAGGAACAATCACCCACAAACACACAGTGAAACCCAGGCTACCTAAGTATGATTCTCAATCAGAGACAACTAATGACACCTGCCTCTGATTGAGAACCATACTAGGCCGAAAACATAGAAATGCCCCAAAACATAGAAAAACAAACATAGACTGCCCACCCAACTCACGCCCTGACCATACTAAATAAATACAAAACAACGGAAAATCAAGGTCAGAACGTGACAGTTGCCAAAAAGTTCAATTTTGGTTTCATCTGACCAGAGCACCTTCTTCCACGTTTGGTGTGTCTCCCAGGTGGCTTGTGGCAAACTTTAAACGACACTTTTTATGGATATCTTTAAGAAATGGCTTTCTTCTTGCCACTCTTCCATAAAGGCCAGATTTGTGCAATATACGACTGATTGTTGTCCTATGGACAGAGTCTCCCACCTCAGCTGTAGATCTCTGCAGTTCATTCAGAGTGATCATGGGCCTCTTGGCTGCATCTCTGATCAGTCTTCTCCTTGTATGAGCTGAAAGTTTAGAGGGACGGCCAGGTCTTGGTAGATTTGCAGTGGTCTGATACTCCTTCCATTTCAATATTATCGCTTGCACAGTGCTCCTTGGGTTGTTTAAAGCTTGGGAAATCTTTTTGTATCCAAATCCGGCTTTAAACTTCTTCACAACAGTATCTCGGACCTGCCTGGTGTGTTCCTTGTTCTTCATGATGCTCTCTGCGCTTTTAACGGACCTCTGAGACAATCACAGTGCAGGTGCATTTATACGGAGACTTGATTACACACAGGTGGATTGTATTTATCATCATTAGTCATTTAGGTCAACATTGGATCATTCAGAGATCCTCACTGAACTTCTGGAGAGAGTTTGCTGCACTGAAAGTAAAGGGGCTGAATAATTTTGCACGCCCAATTTTTCAGTTTTTGATTTGTTAAAAAAGTTTGAAATATCCAATAAATGTCGTTCCACTTCATGATTGTGTCCCACTTGTTGTTGATTCTTCACAAAAAAATACAGTTTTATATCTTTATGTTTGAAGCCTGAAATGTGGCAAAAGGTCGCAAAGTTCAAGGGGGCCGAATACTTTCGCAAGGCACTGTATATATATATATATGCAGTTGAAGTCGGAAGTTTACATAAACTTAGGTTGGAGTCATTAAAACTCATTTTTCAAACACTCCACACATTTCTTGTTAACAAACTATAGTTTGGGCAAGTTGGTTAGGACATCTACCATGTGCATGACACAAGTAACTTTTCCAACAATTGTTTACAGACAGACTATTTCACTTATAATTCACTGTATCACAATTCCAGTAGGTCAGACGTTTACATACACTAAGTTGACTGTGCCTTTTAAACAGCTTGGAAAATTCCAGAAAATGATGTCATGGCTTTAGAAGCTTCTGATAGGCTAATTGACATCATTTGAGTTAATTGGATGTGTACCTGTGGATGTATTTCAAGGCTTACCTTCAAACTCAGTGCCCCTTTGCTTGACATCATGGGAAAATCAAAATAAATGAGCCAAGACCTCAGAAAAAACAATTGTAGACCTCCACATGTCTGATTCATCCTTGGGAGCAATTTCCAAACGCCTGAAGGTACCACGTGCACCTGTACAAACAATAGTAGGCAAGTATAAACACTATAGGACCACGCAGCTGTCATACCACTCAGGAAGGAGACACGTTCTGTCTCCTAAAGAGGAATGTACTTTGCTGTGAAAAATGCAAATCCATCCCAGAACAACAGCAAAGGACCTTGTGAAGATGCTGGCGGAAACAGATACAAAAGTATCCATATCCGCAGTAAAATGAGTCCTATATCGACATAACCTGAAAGGCCACTCAGCAAGGAAAAAGCCACTGCTCAATAATTGTTATAAAAAGGCCAGACTACGGTTTGCAACCGCACATGGGGAAAAAGATTGTACCTTTAGGAGAAATGTCCTCTGGTCTGATGAAAAAAAAATAGAACTGTTTGGCCATAATGACCATCGTTATGTTTGGAGGAAAAAGGGGGAGGCTTGCAAGCCGTAGAACACCATCCCAACCGTGAAGCATGGGGGTGGCAGCATCATGTTGTTGGGGTGCTTTGCTGCAGGAGGGACTGGTGCACTTCACAAAATAGATGGCACCAAGAGGAAGGAAAATTATGTGGATATATTGAAGCAACATCTCAAGACATCTGTCAGGAAGTTAAAGCTTGGTCGCAAATGGGTCTTCCAAATGGACAATGACCACAAGCATACTTCCAAAGTTGTGGCAAAATGGCTTAAGGACAACAAAGTTAAGGTATTGGAGTGGCCATCACAATCCTCAAGAAAATATGTGGGCAGAACTGAAAAAGTGTGTGCTAGCAAGGAGGCCTACAAACCTGACTCAGTTACACCAGCTCTGTCAGGAGGAATGGGTCAAAATTCACCCAAATTATTGTGGAAGGCTACTTGTGGAAGGCTACTCAAAATGTTTGACCCAAGATAAACAATTTAATGGCAATGCTACCAAATACTAATTGAGTGTATGTAAACTTCTGACTAACTGGGAATGTGATGAAAGAAATAAAAGCTGAAATAAATAATTCTCTCTACTCTTATTCTGACATTTCTATTTCTTAAAAAAAGTGGTGATCCTAACTGACCTAAGACAGGGAATTGTGAAAAACTGAGTGTAAATGTATTTGGCTAAGGTGTATGTAAACTTCCAACTTAAACTGTATATATGTACAGTATATATGTATATGCATATATATGTATATGTATGTGTGTATTCGTATTCCTGAATGCCTATTGATAGAGTTGTGGTGAGAAGTGCATCACTTCTCCCTTGGCACTGTTCTATGCTTGTGCCATTTCACTGATATTGGATGATTTTTTTGTTGTTGCTATTCCTAAAATGTTAATACAAGGTGGTTATTGAGGGGAGAGAGAGAGGGAGAGACAGAAACAGAGACAGAAACAGAGACAGATAGATATTGTGAAATGGAATGTCTTGCATCATTTTTAGAGTGCTGTGACTAAATCTGAGTGTCCTCTTTGTCTCGTCTAACATATGAACTGATTTGGCCAGAGACGTTCATATACCGAGCCTTCGGAAAGTATTCAGACCGGTTAACTTTTTTTCACATTTTGTTACGTTACAGCCTTATTATAAAATTCATTTAATTGTTTTATTCCCCACATCAATCTACACACAATACCCCAAAATGACAAAGCAAAAAACTAGTTTGTAGAAATTTCTGCTAATTTATAAAAATAATAAACTTAAATATTACATTTACATAAGTATTCAGACCCTTTACTCAGTACTTTGTTGATGCACCTTTGGCAGCGATTACAGCATCGAGTCTTCTTGGGTATGACGTTACAAGCTTGGTACACCTGTGTTTGGGGACGTTTTCCCATTCTTCTCTGCAGATCCTCTCAAGCTCTGTCAGGTTGGATGGGGAGCGTTGCTGCACAGCTATTTTCAGGTCCCTCCAGAAATGTTTGATCGGGTTCAAGTCTGGACTCTGGCTGGGCGACTGAAGGACATTCAGAGATTTGTCCCGTAGCCACTCCTGAGTTGTCTTGGTTGTTTGCTTAGGGTTGTTGTCCTTTTGGAAGGTGAACCATTGCCCCAGTCTGAGGTCCTGAGCACTCTGGAGCAGGTTTTGCTCTGCTCATCTTTGTCTCGATCCTGGCTAGTCTCCCAGTCCCTGCCGCTGAAAAACATCCCCACAGCACGATGCTGCCACCACCATGCTTCACCGTAGGGATGGTGCCAGGATTCCTCCAGACGTGACGCTTGGCATTCAGGCCAAAGAGTTCAATATTGGTTTCATCAGACCAGAGAATCTCGTTTCTCATGGTCTGAGAGTCTTTAGGTGCCTTTTGGCAAATTCCAAGTTGTCTGTCATGTGCCTTTCACTGAAGAGTGGCTTCTGTCTAGCCACTCTACAATAAAGGCCTGATTGGTGGGGTGCTGCAGAGGCGGTTGTCCTTCTGGAAGGTTCTCCCATCGCCACATAAGATCTCTGGAGCTCTGTCAGAGTGACCTTCATATTCTTGGTCACCTCCCTGACCAAGGCCCTTCTCCCCCGATTGCTCAGTTTGGCTGTGCGGCCAGCTCTAGGAAGAGTCTTGGTGGTTCCAAACTTCTTCCATTTAAGAATGATGGAAGCCTTCCCCAAATCTGTGCTTCGACACAATCCTGTCTCGGTGCTCTACGGACAATTCCTACGATGTCTTGGCTTGGATTTTGCTCTGACATGCACTGTCAACTGTGGGACCCTATATAGACAGGTGTGTTCCTTTCCAAATCATGTCCAATCAATTGAATGTACCACAGGTATAACTCCAGTCAAGTTGTAGAAACATCTCAATGATGATCAATGGAAACAGGATGCACCTGATCTCAATTTCGGGACTCACAGCAAAGGATCTGAATAATTATGTAAATATGGTATTTCTGTTTTTATTTCTAATAAATGTGCTAATATTTCTAAAAACGTGTTTTCACTTTGTCATTATGGGGTATTGTGTGTAGATTGTTGATTGTTTAAAAAACCTAAAAGCCGCCCTATGGGACTCCCAATCACGGCCGGATGCGATACAGCCTGGATTCAAACCAGGGACTGTAGTGACGCCTCTTGCACTGAGATGCAGTGCCTTAGACCGCTGTGCCACTCAGGAGCAGGGTGACCATTTGGGACACACCCTGTCTGACTGGTGGGTGTGTGATTCTTAATCTTAATATATTGCTTCATTGCACTACAACACTGTGGCACAGAGAATGTGGAAGTCGATTCTCTATTTATGAGATTGTGTCCGTGAACATCAAACATCTCTCAGACAGTCAGTATAGGTGTGTTATGAAAAATATTTGAAACAGGCTCACTGTCAATGCATTAACTACAGACAGACCGAATGTATGAAAAGCATGAGTATTCTTGCACAAATAAGTTCCAACTGCGCCAGTTCCAGAACGGTGCTTACATCATTTCAGGAGAAGGAACGGACTCAATTCCTAAACTCCTTTAACTTGTTTTCTTGCGGTGATTGAACGGTTTTGATGAGTTCTACAACGTTTTTACAGGAGTAACCAATGGGTTCCCAACGTAACTTCCTCTCCTGCCCCTCTGCCATCGTACGTCAGATGTTTGTCTTTTGATGCGCCTTTGATAAGACTTGCCCAGAGATTTTTTTTTTACACAACAAACATTATCAAAGCCATCCCTTGATATATGTGGATACCGATGCTGCTGGAGAGACAGGGAAACAAATTCATTTCTTGTCAAAAAGCTTCCTGACATGTTCCTATCAAGCTCTACCAGTGAAAATAGACATGACAGACTTACAACTCCCCCCCCCCCCCAAAAAAAAATGTGATAAATATAGCTGCAACGAGCAATGCTGGGGGTTCAGCTGTGGGACCACAGTGCCACCATCATGACAAATTGGACACATCACCCTAGGATGAGCTACTTCTGTATTGTTTACCACACTTGCCAAATATCAGAACTCCAAATCAAACTGATCATTATGCTTTTGATGTATTTTGGACAATTTTTTTATGATGTTGACTACTTTGAAAGTCTTCTTCCCCTAAACCTCTTGACTAATCAACACCAAATTATATAGCATCTCTGCATGCACATCGTCAAACACCAGAACTGTTTTTCCCAAGACTATAGCTCAAACAATATGGCCGCTTTGAGCCAATGAGTTTGCATGAATGTTTTTTCCCCTCCATCGTGGCCAAACTGAACCATGCTTTACAGGTTAGCTACACTCATATTTATTTACATTAAAAAAAAACAACTTTATTTAACTAGGTTAGTCAGTTTAGAACAAATTGTTACTTACAATACCAGCCAAACCCGGACAAGTGTGCGTTGCCCTATGGGACTCCCAAGCACGGCCAGTTGTGATACAGCCTGGAATCGAACCAAGGAGTCTGTAGTGACACCTCTAGCACTGAGATGCAGTGCCTTAGACCACTGCGCCACGCATGTGTGCCACATTTCAGTCAAACAGATCAAGAGATATAAACATGTGCCTGTTATATCGCCACCACATGGTCGATCTGAAAGTGCATATGTTGACTCTTCACAGTGTTTGGACCATGTGTACCAAGTTTTGTTACAATAGGAATATCCGTGACTGATTTATATGCATGTATGTGCCAGGCCCCACCCACATTGATGCTTATTGTTGCTTTAGGTAGTAGTCTGGAAAATATTGAGATGGGAGAACTTTGTTCGTAGATGCCACATGTCAGGTCTCGTGCAGATCAGTCATTTGGTGCCAGAGGAGAAGCGAAAAGTGTTTTTCACCAAATTCTAAATGCCGGAAAATCAATCATTGCGGACCTTATGGGTGCTTGAGGAAAATTTATTTCTCATGAGAAGAGGAATGTACCAATTTTCATGACACTGGGTCAAACGTGAAGGGCGCGACCTTTCAAAGTTAGCATTTTCAGTCACTTGTTATGGCGCCACCATCTGGACAATTGCCATGGCATCGCATGAGAGGGTGTGGCCCTTGATCCTTTACCATTATGCAAGGTTGCACCCTCCTTAGCCTCACCATCTCACGGGAATGTACATGTGAATGTGCCGTAACGGACGAAGAGGAACAATAGCCTGACACGGCCATGGCATATGGATTACAGCGTTTTCATGCTCATCAAACCATTCAGTGACCACTCATGCCCTGTAGATGGGGGCATTGCCATCCTATGGGGGCATAGCCATGGTAGCCAAAATAATGGCCTGCCCAGCATTTTATACATGACCCTAAGCATGTTAATTGCTTAATTCATTCAGGAACCACACTTGTGTGGAAGCACCTGCTTTCAATATACTTTCTATCCTTCATTTACTCAACTGGTTCCATTATTTTGGCAGTTGTGGTACCTGTAACTCTTTCTGCACAAGTAGTTTGTTGTATATTTACAGTAAGTCCATCAGCACTGCATAAATAGCATGAAACAACATGTATTCCTGATAAGGCTATGTACTTAAGCAGTATGAAATAAGACATAATTTCAGCTTCACACTGTGATGTGCTGTATTGGACTGCCTGGCATGGCAGCCTATCCAAAAGGACACACCAATATAAATAAATAAGTAGAGAAGATGTGCTCTTGAAGCTGTATTACTGGGCTGAGGGCTTAAGCTTAGGGAGTGGGAATGAGGGACAAATTTAGCTCAAGATCTTAGAATAACTAGGTAGGGATAAAGCTTATAAAAAGTGCAAATGGCTGCACTTCTGGACGGTGTGCTTAAGGCCCAGAATGAAGTGCTGACTGTCATGTTTCAATATGGATAGGCTTACGTAGAAAGATTTTTTTTTTTACTAAGAAAGTTTAAGATAAATAGTTTGAATCTTCAAATCAACAGAATAATAATGAGTTAAAAGTGAGCCTGAATCAACAAATCTTATAACACCTTCATGACGATAAGTCACCCTCTTTGTCTTACGTTTACTTAACTTACCACTAGACATGCTTATGTTGCTCAGTTGTGTTATGCCATGTTGTAAAACAGTCATCTTTTCACTCTCTCTCTCCTGTGGCCAAGACAGATGTTCCACAGATGTTCCTCCCTCCCTCTGGACCTCTGCTCCTCTAGCTCCTCCAGCACCACCTTGCCCAAACCTCACCAGAATGATGTCACTATCTTTCTT